>NC_062548.1:97342723-97547723 GCF_016906955.1 Phacochoerus africanus | reverse complement strand
CCACAGCAGCGTGGGATCCGAGCCACATCTGCGACTTATACCACAGCTCACAGCAAAGCCAGATCCTTAACCCAATGAGTGAGGCCAGGGATCGAACCTGCATCCTCATGGATCCTAGTCAGATTTGTTAACTGCTGAGCCACAAAAGGAACTCCATCCAGGCTGCTTCTTAGAGGTTTTGCACAGATCCCCACCCTTCCACTGCCAGTGGCTTTTCCTGGGCCAGGGCACAGCTTTTCCCTCCTGCCCCCACACAGAGGCTGGGCCAGAGCTCCTTCTGTGCTCTCCTTGTGGCTATGACTCCAGGCCTGAAATGACACCAAATGCTGGATTGGCTGTGCCCAGGATGAAGGGGCCAGGTATGTCAGGAAGTTCTCTGACATCACGAAGGTACCCAGTTCCTCTCACTGCCGATTCCCAAGGTCTGGCTCCTGGACCTGCTCCACCTCCTTTGCTTTCCTACAGACCCCACTGTCAGCTCAGCTCTGGCTGCAGGGTGGAGGGGGCATGGTGTTCCCTCCTTTCCCATCGACACCAGGAGGTGGAGTTCCCATTGTGGCTCAGCAGGTTAAGGAGCCAACGTTGTCTCTGTGAGGATGTGCTTTGATCCCTGGCCTTGCTCAGTGGGTTAAGGATCTGGTGTTGCCACAAGCTGCAGTGTAGGTCACAGATGTGGCTTGGATCTGGCATTGCTGTGGCTGTGGCATAGGCTGGTGGCTGTGGCCCAGGCTGGTGGCTGTGGCCCTAATTCAGCCTCTAGCCTGGGAACTTCCATGTGCTGCAGGTACACTGTTAAAACAAAACAAAACAAAAACACCAAGCAGCTCAGAGCTCTGAGGGAGGTGAGGCCTCTTGCTGAGGGCAGTAGGGTCCAGGCCTCATGTTGCTGCCTAGCCAGATGGTTCCCAGAATGGAAGAGCCATCCCCCAAGCTCAGGCAATCTGCAGGGAGCCAGGCTGGCTCTAGAGAGGGGCCCTGAAGCTTCAGCCAGAGGAAAGGCAAACCCAGCCACTCCGAGGACCCCCCTACCCCCACCTCACAACCTGCAGAGGTGTAATCTGTCCCCGGGTTCACACAAGCCTGCTGTTTTGTTTATGCCACAATCGATCTGCCATCCCGGTTTGCAAAGAGCAGACACTTGGGGCCTTTATTATGCCACTTTGACAAAAGCTGTGAAGCTCATTCCCACAGCCTGTCTGGTGCCGCCTTCGCAAATGGGGCCCTGGTGACAGGGCCTCTGGAGTTCAGCTCAGAGAGCCTGGAAGCGCGATGGGGAGGCCAGCACTGATCTGTGTTGGGTCCTGGGTGGCAGTCTCTGTGCTAGACACTGGACACGTGTCCTCTCATCCAGTCCTCCCAACCATCCACCCCAACAATGCAGGCAAGGACATGGGCCAGGAAGGTGAAGGTCCTCGGCCGAGGTACCGTTCGTAGGTGGCTGAGCTGATCTGAAGCCCTTTCCACTGTGCCAGATAAGAAGTCTGAGCTCATCACCTCAGGGACCTTTCCCCACTGGCTCTGCAGTGTCAGCTTGGAGGAGGGGAAATACAATTTATAATTCAATCTGGTTTACTTTTTTTTTTCTTTTGTCCTTTTTAGGGCCACACCCGCGGCATATGGAAGTTCCCAGGCTAGGGGTCTAATCAGAGCAGTCCGCCGGCCACAGCCACAGCAACGTGGGATCCGAGCTGCGTCTGCAACCTACACCACAGCTCACGGCAACGCCGGATCCTTAACCCACTGATCGAGGCCAGGGATTGAACCCACAACCTCATGGTACTTAGAATTGTTAACCACTGAGCCACGACGGGAACTCCTCAATCTGGTTTACTTTTGAGAGCAAATAGTTACCCCAGGAGAGCATGTGTAAAACAGGGCTAATCCAAGCAACTGGAATGCATGATTAGAATGCAGATTCCAGGGAAGGTCCCACTCCATAGGCTTGTTAAGAGCCCAGGAATCTGCATTTTAACAAATATCCGCCGATGATTCTAATGTGAATGAACTAAAGCCCTTCCTGTAAGACACAATGTTATACTGTATTCCTGATGACCCCACTGGTTGGAATCTGCCCAGTTACAAATATTTTGATTTGTTTTTGTTTTTGTTTTTGGCCGTGCCTGTGGCATTGTGGAAGTTTTCGGACTGGGGATCAAATCCATATCACAGTTGTGACCTGTGCCAGAGCTGCGACAATGCCAGATCCTTAACCTGCTGTGCCACAAGGGAACTTAAATATTTTTATTTATTTATTTGCTTTTTCAGGGCTGCACCCACAGCATATGGAGGTTCCCAGGCTAGGGAGCTATAGAGCTATCAGAGCTATAGCCACTGGCCTACTGGCCTACACACAGCCATAGCAATGCCAGATCCGAGCCGCGTTTGTGACCTGCACCACAGCTCATGGAACCGCCGGATCCTTAACCCACTCAGTGAGGCCAGGGATCAAACCTGCAACCTCATGGTTCCTAGTCAGGCTCATTTTCCCTGGGCCACGCCAGGAACTCCTACATTCTTTTTTTTTTTTAGTATATGTGCTGGCAGAAGCGAGCACATACATTGTTTTAAAAAAAATTTTTTTTGTGTGTGTCATTTCTTGGGCCGCTCCCGCGGCATATGGAGGTTCCCAGGCTAGGGGTTGAATCGGAGCTGTAGCCACCGGCCTACGCCAGAGCCACAGCAACATGGGATCCGAGCCGCGTCTGCAATCTACACCACAGCTCACAGCAACGCCGGATCGTTAACTCACTGAGCAAGGGCAGGGACCGAACCCGCAACCTCATGGTTCCTAGTCGGATTCGTTAACCAGTGCGCCACGACGGGAACTCCTAAAAAAATTTTTTCTTCGGTTTTATTGAGGTACAGTTGACATATAAAACTGTAAGATATTTAAAATGTACATCATGATGACTTACTGGTTTAAATTTCAAGTGACCTACACCTCTTATTGTGGATATTGCAGCTGTCACCTTAACAATTATCACCTCCCCACACCTAATGTGTAGCAGCCAGACCCCTTGGAAAACTGACCCACCCCAGGGGTTGGGCTCCATTAGCTTAGGCCAATCAGGATAATCCAGTGCCTTACTATGATTGGCTCAAGTGTGGATAGACCTAAGCCAATCAATGCAAGGCATTTCCATGGCTCCACAGATTGGCTCAGGAATGGGCACGTGACCCCATTCAGGCTTATCAGATGAAAGAAGAGTTCCTCTGATAGTTTCTGGGTTAAATCCCTCTCACTTTTAAGAGAGAACTGCCCTGGGTGGGGAGGGGGCAGGAGGTGGCCTCAGGAGGGGTTGGTAGCCGTCTGTGGCCATGAGGAGCCAGCCTTTGATGAAGCTGACACTGCAGAAGGCTGACTCAAGGTATCCTGAAAGAAATGAGTTCTTGATGACCCTAATGAACTGTCCAAACTGGCTGAACTGCCTGACCTACACTGGGACTTGAGTTGCCTGAGCCCATAAATCCCTTTTCCTGCTTAAGCCTTCTGTGACATGCAACCAAACATACTCCAACTGATGCCAATGCTTAGGGGCCTGGTTAAACATCCCAGGGTCAAGGAAGTAGTACCAGACTTGAACTCAAAGCTTTGATTTCTGTTGTAGTGACTGAAGCAAGTTACTTTCACTAACTCCTAAGGCCTTGGTTTCTTTATCTAGAAAACATCAACCACCAGATGTGAACCCTCGATGTAAACTGTAATACAACCTGCCAACATGTGTTCCTCAAGATGAGAGAGTAAGTAGGCTTAATGGGAGGTGGGGAGAATTCCAAAATTAGAAAAAGAAATTAAAGTGAAACAATTTATTTACTGCAGGACTTTTCAGCGTTTACTGTGTTTGTGTGATGTATGAATCCAAGGGCGTTATGCTAACACTATCCAGTGGTCCCCAAACTAATTTGACCATAGAATATATTTAGTCATCTCAGATGACTGGAGTATTTCAAAGAGTAATTTTGGGGAAATGCTGTACTCTATTCTCATGGAGAATTAAGAATGAGACATTTAGAAATATTTGTGAAGATTTCCCACATTTTAAAAAAAGTCCCTGGGACACTGCAACGCCTAGAAAAGTGCCTGACATGTAGAACATACTGAGCCAGGTTGGCTGAATGAATGGAGAGACTGTCACTCTACTTGTTTGGAGAAGTGCTTCTGTTTTGTTTTTTGTTTTTTTGTCTTTTTTGCCATTTCTTGGGCTGCTCCCTTGGCATATGGAGGTTCCCAGGCTAGGGGTCCATTTGGAACTACAGCTGCCAGCCTACGCCACAGCCACAGCAACGCGGGATCCGAGCCGCGTCTGCGAACTACACGCCACAGCCACAGCAACGCCGGATCCTCAACCCACTGGGCGAAACCAGAGATCAAACCCGCAACCTCATGGTTCCTTCGTTAACCACTGAGCCACGACGGGAACTCCAGTGCTTCTTGAACTTGATTATCTAGGACCCACCGGGGGACCTTGTTCAGGGGCTGAGGCTCAAAATTCCACATTTCTAACCTGGTCCTGGGTGAGGCCACTGCAGCTGGTCAGTGAACCTTACTTTGAGTACCAAGCGCAGATGACTTATAGCATTAATTACTTTTTTGGGTCTGTCTCCACAATGAGATTGGGAACCCTTTGTGATTAGGGACCAAATCACATTGTCTCTTTGGAACTAGGCTTCTGAGGTTTGAATCCTTGCTCCACTGCTCCCTAGTTATGTGTCCTGGAGCAAATTAATTTAACTTTTTTGTCTCAATTTTCTCATCTGGAAAGTGGAGATAATAATATACCCTCCTCAATAATTTTTTTCCTTTTTTTTTTTTTTTCCGGGTTGCACCTGCAGCATGTGGAAGTTCCCAGGCTAGGGGCCTAATCAGAGCTACAGCTGCTGGCCTATGCCACAGCCACAGCATCACGGGATCCAAGGCACATCTGCGACCTCCACCACACACAGCTCATGGCAACACTGGACCCTTAACCCACTGAGCGAGGCCAGGGATCAAACTTGCATCCTCAGGGATATTAGTTGGGTTGTTAACCCACTGAGCCATGATGGGAACTCTGTTTTTCTTCAATAATTTTTGCGTTAAATTGAGTCAATACATGCAAAACACTTAGAACACTGCCTAGCACGTTAATAAGCCCTTAATAGTAGCTTATTATTATTATTCTTTCTATTCTCTACAGTGAACAAAAGAATCATGTATACAGTAGGCAAGGACTGTTATGTATTGACTGAATAACTGAAAGTAAACATTTCAAGAGCTTCTCAAGGGTGAGAGTTACATATCAGAGAGGGTGAGAAACTGAGTGGGGACAGTGGAGAGAGGATGGGAAAGGACCCACTAGGATTCATCAGATAAAATACAGGACTCCAGATACATGTAAATTTCAGATAAATCATTTTTAATGTAAGTACATCCTCAAAATTGCATGGGACAGACTTACACTAAAAAATGATCTGTTGTTTTTCTGAAGGTCATATTTAATTGGGAGTCTTGTATTTTTCATTGTTGAGTCTGGAAACCCCTCCATGGCCCCACCTATCTGCCTGGCACATTCCTCTGGGAACCCTCTCGCAACATCCCTGTCTCCGGTGATCCTTCCTGACTGGCCGGAGGAGGGATGAACAGGCTCCCTTTAATCATCAAGGAGACTAAAGGTCACACGAGGCTGGGCCTTGCCCAGGGCCAGACCAGCAGCCAGGCCTGCCAGTGCCTCGCCCTCCACAAACAGGGAACAGAGGGTGACACGGGCTGGGCTGTGGAGTGGAAGGCAGGGCTGCCATCAGGCTAGTCTGTGGCTGGAGCCAAGACACTGACCCTTGGGGCAAAGGAGGGCGGCTCCTGGCCTTCTGGACACTGGAGAGGTGACTTCCCTGGGACACGTGCCCCAGGCCTGGAGCCTCAAGGCTGCCCATGTCATTCTCCTGCAAGTTCTTCTCCTGAGGAGGACAACTCACCTTTTAGGAAGGTTGAGGATGAAAGAAAGGCTGGAAGATGTTATTAGAGCACTTAGCGGGGAATGGAAAAGCAGAGGGGATAAAAACAGCTGATAGGTGTTGAGCCCTCACTGTTTCCGGGCACTGTGCCAAAGCTTCCTGTGTATCAGCGCCTTCCATCCTCACAATGCTGTGAGGCCCTGGGTGTCATTCAATCTAAGTCACCGCTTTTTTCTCAAATTTTAACATCCCTGCAATCAAGATGCATCTTACGATCAATGACGGCATAGTTTGTGTGGCAGCATTCTAAATTCTTTTTTTTTTTTAATGGCCGCACCTGTGGCCTATGGACACTCCCAGGCCAGAGATTGAATCCGAGCAGTAGCTGCGACCTATGATGCAGCGGCAGCAATGCCGGATCCTTTAACCCACTGCATTGGGCTGGGGCTTGAACCTGTGCCTTCTCAGTGATCTGAGCTACTGCAGTGAGATTCTTAACCCTCTTGTTGTCACAGCAGGAACTCCAGCATTCTAAATTCTTAATGGTATGCATACATGGTGCATTTACATATTTTTGAAATTATTTTTATTTCATTTTATTGGAGTATAGTTAACATCAATGTCATATTAGTTTTAGACATAATGGTGCATTTATACTTGATGGTGTCTTATTAGATTTGATGAACTACAGTGGGAATTATTATCATCCCCATTTGTGAAATGAGTAAATTGAATCACACTTAACAGATAAAGACACTTGGGTTAAATAACTTGCCCAGATCACAGAGCAAGCAAGTGGCAGAGCCTGGGTTTGAAACAAGATGAAGGAGTTTGCCATGTGATAAGGGAGAAAGTCAAATGCACAAGAATTCAGAAGAGACTTAGGTTGCTTTTGGTTGGAGCAGCTGTTCTTAACTCTGGCTACATAATGGAATCCACAGACCAGCTTAGGTCAGAAGCAGAGCTGACATCCTCCTGGTGAAGTGACTGGGAGAGTCTTACGGAGAAAGAGGTATTGTGTTCAATCTTGAAGGGTGGCTGGGATTTTGGGAAGAAGTAGAGGCCTGGGTGTGAGAAAGGTGTGCCCTGCTGGGAGAGTGCTATGCACAGGGCCAGGGGAAGGTGCTGGCTTCCGCCTGGCTGGTTCCCATGTGTGCTTGGTCTCTGGCCCACAGACCGTGTTCAGTAACTCTTGCCGATGGACTGGGTGAAGCTGTGGCATGCGGAGGAGGACGAGGCTGGAAGAACCTCTTATCCACCTTATACTGAGGCTGAATGTGACAGAGCTCTGCAGGAGTGAGGGTGTTACCTGGTGCCTCTAGAAGCTTCTCCGGCATCCAGGCCTGGCATCCAGCAACATGCCCGGCCTTGTAAAAACATACAAGCTCTGCAAACATCAAGCTGCAGAAGAGAAACTCTGTGAGTCTCCCTGCAGACTTGGGAAGGGCCAACATCAGCTTTCTTGGAGGGCCGAGAGCAGGGGCTGGGGCATCAGGCGCTGGCGCCTCCACCTGCTAACGGGGCCCCATGGACACAGTACATCTCCCTCTAAAAATGGCCAGATGACTGCCTACCACGTGAGGTTGTTGTGAGGAGTAAATGAGGAGGTGGTTCCCTCGTGCCTCCCACGGCGCCTGGAACATGGCAGGTGCTCAAGAAGCGTGAGCTTAACTGGGAAACAGCCCGGGCGAGGCCCGCCCTTCCGTCACAGCTGAAGAGCCTCAGGTGAAGCAGGGAAGTCGGGGAGCACCAGTAGGGATTTCGGCGGCAAGGAAAAGCCCCGGGACACACACCCAAGACAACGCCACCTGTTGTCCCTTCACCTCGCCAGGCCTCTGGGTCCTCAGCTGTCCCCGGTGAGTGGCAGTATCCCCTCTGGGCTGGCTTCAGGCTCCGGCCCCTGCACTGAGGACAGGAGTCTGGAAAGTGGGGCTGTGGTGGGAAAGCTGAGGCTGTGGGCTGCTGTGTTCGCTGGAGGATTTGTCTAAACTATAAACCAGATGGGCTGCTTCCTAGGGGCCGTGACGCTGGGTCCCTTCCTGCTATAGCTGAGAGCGGGGGCTGGGCTCGGGCTAGATGCTCCCTTACTCAGGACAAAGGCAACACAGAAAAACACAAGTCACAGGGAGAAAGCAGGCCTCCCACTCTCCCGTTCGCATCCGCTTGTTCTTTGGGGGGCCTCTGGGGTGACCTTTGTTTGCTGAGAGCCAGGGTCGGGGGTGGATGGCTGAGAGGGCAGAGCGGCTAGGAAAAGAAGGCTGAACGCCACAGGCTGCAGGCTGGGAGTTTGTAACATTAGAAAAGTTTCCGTAATCTAGGCGAAATGGGCAAGTGACCCTGAGAATCAGCTTTGAACACAGGCGCTGTTCTCCTTGCTGGTGGGGGCCGAGTGAACCTGCCCCTGCCCCCCGCGCTTCATCTATGGGATTCAGGTTTTCTCTCTTCACCAGAAATCATTCAGCCAAATGAGTTATTAAAAGCCAGTTAACTACTCCTGCCTCCGGGAAGCTCCTGCTTAACAACCTCTCCCGGGGAGCAGCTGTCAAGCTCTGGCCCTTGTGGGGCTGGCGGGAAGATGACTCATTTACATAGAGCGTGTCCTCCATCCTGCTCCCCCCCCATCTGTCCCTGTCTCCCCGATGACTAATCCTTTCCAGAGATGAGATCACCGCCCCTCCTGCCCACCACGAAAAGAGCAGAGCCTGAGCCTCAGCCCGGAATTTTGGAGAAGGCGGACTCCAAGGCCAGGGAAGGCAGGGACAGTCCCAGATGGGACAAAAGTCTGGCCAACAGGAGCCCTGTGTTGGGGCAGTGAGAGGAAGACTGCCCAGCCCTGTCCTTTCTCCTCCCATCTCCGGGTCCTCACTCAGGGCTGTGCTGAGGCACAGGCCACCTCTCAGAAGGGCAAACAGGGGTTCCTATTGTAGCTCAGTGGTAATGAACCTGACTATGATCCATGAGGACGCAGGTTCGATCCCTGGCCTTGCTCAGTGGGCTAAGGATATGGAGCTGTTCTAAGCTGTGATGCGGATCGCAGACGTGGCTCAAATCTAGTGTGGCTGTGCCATAGGTTGATGGCTACAGCTCTGATTCGACCCCTAGCCTGGGAACTTCCATATGCCGCGGGTGCACCCCCGCATCCTGACCAAAACATAGAAGGGCAGATAGACCTGCTGTGGGGAGAAGGTAGGTCCAGCCACCCCTGCCTGGAAGTGTCACTACAATGTCAACTGAATCACACTTCATCTCAAATCCTAGATCGTAGAGGAGCAGATTTCTTAAAGGGAAGCTGTGGAGGTTCCCATAGAGCAAAGTCTCCTGCTCTCACGTGCACAGCTCCAACTCCTCTTAGTCAATTCTGTTTTATTCACCTGGAGAATCACGCCCTCATTCCCTTCCACGGAGTACGAGGCACATTTGAAGGAGAGTCTCTGTGCCCGGGCTAAGGGGAGATGCAGGGCAGGGGGCTGGAGTCTGAGAGGCTCATGCTGGGGCGCTGCTCCTCTGGGCTCTGGGTCCATTCCACTGACTTGCCCCAGTGCCCGGCCACGTTCCTGCACCTCTTCTCACAGATGGCAGCTGGCAGGCTGCTCTAGAGGAGAAATCAAGCCAAGAAACCCTGATGAAAACAAACCACGCTGTAAGCTGCAGCCAGGGGAGCACTGCAGAGGGTCCCTGGGGACCCGTGTGTGCCCGGCTACCCACTGTCATGGCCCCTCCCCCGATAGGCTAGTAAACAAGCATGGTGGTCCTGTTAGGGCCTGGCTAGATCAGGAGGGCCTGGACTTGGGGCCCTGGACAGAGGATAATGGATGAGGGGTACCCCCTTCTCCAAACGGGGTGGGGGCTGCTTCCTACTGTGCATTCTGCTCTCAGCCGCCCTGCAGCGCAGGGAGCTTGATGACTGGCTCACAGGAAGTGAGGGATGGAGGGGCCGGAAGTAGCCCTGCTCCCTGCCCCACGCACTCTGCTGGTGCTTTCGTGGAGGTGTCTCCAGGCAGCTCCTGGAGGCTGGGGCAGTGTGTGCCTTCTGGTCATTATTCAGGTATTGAAACCAAGGCTCAGAGAAGTGCAATAACGAGTGAAAGAATGCCACGAGCACTCAGGCCCCAAGCCCCACATTCACGGCTCTTTCCATTCTACCTCTTCAAGTCTGACTCAGTCTTGGGTTCAGAGGATTTGATAGTGATTCTGCTCTAAAACATGCAAAGAGTCCTATCATGCAGGAGGATGTGCGGTAGCCAGAATGCCTGCCCTGGGCCTATGGCATAATCTGTACCAGATCACAAGCCATAGGTGATGGTGGCTGTGGCTCAGAGGAGCTAGACACCTTGTCCAAGGTCACAGAAAATGGTACCATCACGATTCCAACTCAGCTTGGCCAACTCCACATCCCACATTCCTTCCACCTGGCCTTGAACTCCTCACCCCACCTGTACAGAGAGACCCCAGTCGCCTGGTTTTCTGGAAACATTCCTTCTGGTTCATTCTGCACATACAAGTGATCCCCGATCACCGGCACCCAAGCACAGCTCTGCTTGGATCACTCCCCTGCGGAATATAAGTTCCCAAGTGACAAGAAGTTCCAGAACTTCTTAGACTGGGATTCAAGGCCCTGACCTACTTTTCTAGCATCGTCTGTTCTCTTTGAACCTTCTTCAGGGCCACGGTCCCCTTACTGATCCCCACACATACACATATTCATCCGCTAGGTCATTACTGAAAGCCTACCTGTGTCAGGCACTGTGGGGGGGTGGGGGATGAGGTGAGCAGGAGGGGCCACATCCCAGCCTGAAAGAAACTAGTACCCAGCAAGCATTCCACGAACATCCCCTCCCCCATGCCTCGGCAGCCGCCCTTCCCCACCTCTCAAGGTCGGCACCAACTTCCTTCCTTTTCTGTTCACCTACCTGTCACCTGGCAGCCCCTTCAGCTCATCAGGACTTAAATAATATGCTGCTCATAATGACCCCTGTACTATTGATGGTGGTCCCAGAGTATTATTTAACCCTGCATGTTTCTGCATTGCCCGGCCAGGGAGGACGTGGCCCATGTTTCCTCTCATGTTTTATAATTCAGGGACTCAAGGAACAGCTGCTAACTTCGTGGTAGAACAGGTGGTCTGTCTAGTGACCCCTAGCAGAAACGTGGTTTCCATCGTAGTCTTAGGTAACGCCTCTAACAGGCTTTTGAGACCTGCTGGGTGCCAGGTGTGGGGGAGGGGAGGAACACTTGAATGCCCAATATTGCCCATCCCCTGTGGCTGAAGGTCAGCAGGCACACACCTGCAGGTTGGCCAGGTTGGGTCTGTTGACCTGTTGTGATAAAGGAGACGGGACACCACGGGGAAATGTTGGGCCATAGCAGTCCACAGGTATCAGAAAGGACTCATGGAGGATGGGGGCTTGAGTTCTGTGACTTGGAGGAGGGCTTGAGAAAGCCGGGCTTTGCTCTGGATTGGATGCGACCAAAGCAGGGAGCAGGGGGTAAGTCTAGGATTGGCTATCTTAATAAACCTTACCCAGAAGGGAGAAATGATGGACCAAGGCCAAAGGTGTGATTCGTAAAGAAGCTGTGGCTGCCCATGTTAACCAGATGGGGGTGTTTTGTCATTTCTGTGGTTTGAATGATGTTCTTACTTGGTCTGTGTTCAGACATGATTACTGGTGAATGGTCTGGTTTTTATCTCACTTCACCTTGGTCACAAGGTGGCCTTGTCTGATACAGAGGTCCTGGGAAGTTGCTTATGTTCAAGGTCAGAACCCTCCCCCCACGCTCCCCCCAGCTCAACCATGCCACCCAACCAGGTGTGCCAGGCCAGCTCCTGGCTCTCAGATGTCGCTTTTGTCTTTCTCATTAACCATCCTGCATGGAACATTCTGTAATATGCTATTCACGATTTAAGAAAAATCCTTCAAAGCCTTCCCATTTCTTTGGATGGATATATATCTGAATGTGTATATACACACGTATTTAATTACATAGGCAAAGCATGCTTCTAGGTTGTGAAAATATGGGTGATGTTTATTTCCATTTTCTTCTGTATGCTTTTATAAATATTTCACATTTCCTGTGGTATAAATGGGATCGTTACTACTTTTGAAACCGTAACTTTTCTCCCCATAAGCATTGTTATTTTTTAAAAAATTATACTTAAAAATAAGATAGGACCCCTGTTCTCCAGAGAATGACCATGACAGCCTGTAAAAATGGCAGCAGGGGAGACAGCGTGGGATGTCAGGAAACAAGAGGAGAGGTCTGGGTGGGCTTCCTAGAGGACGTGTCGCTGGCTAAGTCGTAAAGATGCCTTACTCAAGCAAGGTGGAGGCCGTGGGAGAGGGGAGTCTTGGAGGTCCAGGCTGGAACACTGGGTTCAAGGGTCATAGGGATGAGACTTCTCAGGAAGCATGTACAGTATGAGAATGGGAGTTCTGGGGAACCCCAGCATTTAAAGGCCAGAGGAGGAGCCTGTGAAGGAGGCTTTCATTCACTCAACCACTATTTACCGAGGGCGCACTCTCTTCCCGGCCATTGGGATTCATGAGTGATGGAGGCAGAGTTCCTTGGCCCCATGAGGCTTACATTTCAGCATGGGAGATGGACAGTAAACTGCAAACATAATATGCCAGTAAACTACATGGTATATTAGAGAGTGGTAAGTGTTATGGAAAGAAGCAGCAGCAGCAAGAGTTGGCTGAGGGGATGGGAGAGCCTCCGGGAGGGGGGAGGCAGGTGGCAGTGCCAAGTGGGGTGAGTCAGGGAAGGCCTCGTTAAGGAAGTGACATCCCGCGCGCGCGCGTAAGAGTGTTCCAGGCCCGTCGATGGCCAGAGCAAAGGCCCTGAGGCAGGGAGCTGGAGGCAGAGAAGAAAAGAGGGAAAATAAAGGAAATACTGGACAAAGAGATTAGCCAGGAAGTCTCTCATGGACACGCTCAGGGCAAAGTTTAAGTTACACAAATGCCCCAGAATATGAAACCAAAAAACCCATCTATCGAATCTGCCAGAGCCTTGATCTTGGACTTCCCAGCCTCCAGAACTATGAGAAATAAATGCCTTGGGGTTCCCATTGTGGTGCAGTGGAAACAAATCCGACTGGGAACCATGAGGTTGCGGGTTCGATCCCTGGCCTCACTCAGTGGGTTAAGGAGCTGGCGTTGCTGTGAGCTGTGGTGTAGGTGGCAGATTCGGCTCGGATCTGGCATTGCTATGGCTCTGGCATAGGCTGGCGGCTACAGCTCCGATTCAACCCCAAGCCTGGGAACCTCCATATGCCTCGGGTGCAGCCCTAAAAAGACAAAAAGACAAAAAAAAGAAACAAAGAAAGAAATGCCCGAACCACTTAGTCCATGGCATATTTGTTATAGCAGCCTGAACAGACTAAGACAGGGAGGTTGGGTAAATTGCCGGACTATCAGAGGACAGTGGTTAAAACCCCCAGGCGTCAGAGATGTGGGTTGTATGCAGAGCCCCCCAGTCACTAGGATCTACCTGCTGTGCGTCCGTGTCCTCGTCTATCAAATGGAGACAGAACTGCCTCGCAGGGTGGCAGCAAAGATTACACGGGATAGCTTCTGTACTCAGCAGAGTACTTGGCACAGAGTGAACACTCAGTTAAAATGCTCATTACTGGAGTTCCCATCGTGGCTCAGTGGTTAGTGAATCCGACTAGGAACCATGAAGTTGTGGGTTCGATCCCTGGCCTTGCTCAGTGGGTTAAGGATCTGGCATTGCCGTGAGCTGTGGTGTAGGTTGCAGACGTGGCTCGGATCCCGCGTTGCTGTGGCTCTGGTGTAGGCCGGCAGCTACAGCTCCGATTTGACCCCTAGCCTGGGAACCTCTATATGCCGCAGGAGCGGCCCAAGAAATGGCAAAAAGACCAAAAAAAAAAAAAAAAAAGCTCATTACTAAGGTTACGTACCCCGAAAAGGGCAGGGAAGGCAGAAGGCTTAGCTGGGCTGACCTCTCTCTTGGAGAAAATACAAACCACGGACCTAAAATCTTATAACTGGGTGTCAAGTGTCAGATCTTGCTTTAAGGCCTTTACTTCCTTGGTCCATTTGGGCTGCGGTGACACAACACCACAGAGTAGGTAGCTTAGAAACAACAGATATTTCTGGCAGTTCTGGAGGTTGGAAGCCCAAGATCGAATCTCCGGCAGATCCAGCATCTGGTGAGAGCTCCCTTCCTAGCTCATTGACAGCACATTTTTGCTGAGTCCACCCATGGTGGAAGAAGCAAGGGCACCCACTCAGGCTTCTTCTTGTTCTTCTTGTGTTTTTTTTTTTTCTTTTTAGGGCTGTACCCAAGGCATATGGAAGTTCCCAGGCTAAGGGTTAAATCAGACCTGTAGCCACCACCTTCTGCCACAGCTACAACAACAACAGATCCAAGTCACATCTGTGACCCATGCCACAGCTCAGGGCAGCACCAGATCCATAACCCACTGAGCGAGGTCAAGGACTGAACCCGCATCCTCATGGTTATTAGTCTGCTTCATTACCGCTGAGCCATAAAGGGAATGCCTCAGGTTTCTTTTATAAGAGCGCTAACCCCATTCATAAGGACCCCTCATGACCTAATCATTTCCCAAAGGGGCCACCTCCTAATAACACCACCTTGGGGGTTAAGTTTCCACCTATGAATCTGGTGGGGGGTGGGGGGAGGGGGCGGGGGCACGGGGACACCAACATTGAGACCATAGCACTCCCTCACACCCATATGTGCCCGGTCTCTCATTTTTATAACAACATAAAGTACCTACTGGATGCCAGCTGTGAGGTGTGTTTGCATTTCCAATGGGCTTAGTGTCTGGCCTGGAAAGTGGGAGAGCACAGGCTCACCCCACTGGAGGTTTGAACCAGAGACCCTATGTATGCCGTGAGTCTCCTCTTACAGGACTTCCAAGTGCCATCTCTATACTAAGTTAGGTCATCAGAAAATAGCAACCACAGACCATATCATCCTGCTCCCCACAGAAATGCCTTACTGTGATTTGATGCTTTACTTCATGCCTTTAGGAAGGGCTGGTAGAAATATCCATTTGAACACCCTGTCTGTATATTTTGCAAAAATCAAAGGAAAAATATCATTGCCAGTGTCCCTTATTTAAAGACTCATGAGATTGGTTTCTCCTTGAATTCAGGATCCAAAGTGCACATCTCCCAGGGGTCCTCTCTCACTTGCTCCTTTAGAGAGAACCTGAGCGCTCAGGTTTCCTGCTCGCTAGAAGCTCAGATCCGTGCAGGGATCTCTTGCTGCAGGACTCTGTCTAGCACCGAGTACATTTCTCATCAATTCTTAATTATTTTCAGCTCACTTCCTCCTTCCCTCACCCTCTTCCTCCTGTCTACAAAATCTCCTGAGCACCTGCTATGTGCAGCTGTCATGGTAGGATACAGTCCTGCCCCCTTAGAGCTTACAGTTCAGCTTGTTCTAGCTTTATCCCCTACACTGGCTCACATCCTTTGTAGAAGGGAGTCGGCTTTTAGGCACATAGAATAAGACACAGCATTTTCCAGAAATCTCCAAATCCCAGGAGTCCCACCAAAGACATGGAATCTCCTTTTCCAAGGTGGTCTTTAAAATAGAGGCCATCACCTTTATCACCCAGGAGGGTCCTGGCAGATGTTTCGGTCTGAAGGCAGGGGAATGGCCTCAATGACCTCTTGGCTCCCCAAAATTCATATGTCGAAGCCCTAAGCCTCCAGTATCTCAGGATGTGACTATGTTTGTATGGGGCCATTAGGGAGGTGATTAAGGTAAAATGAGGTCATATAAGCAGGCCTTCATCCAGTATGACCAGCATCCTTCTAAGAGACTAGGACAGACACGGACCCAGGGAAGACCATATGAGGACACAGTGAAAAGGCAGCCACCTGCATGCCAAGAGAGAGGTCTCCAAAGTAGCCAACCCTGCTGATGACCTTGAACTTTGGGCCTCAGGCCTCCAGAATTGTGAGGAAAGTAATTTCTGCTGTTTCAGCCACCCAGCCTGTGTACTTTGTTTTCGGGAGCCCGAGCCAGCTGACACAGCCCAGGCTTGCTGAGCTGCAGAAGCCCTGCATTGCTGCACCCTTGCTTGTTCTGTTTTCTACAGCAGCGGAGGCTGCAGGGAGCTCAGAGGCAAAGCTTAGTTTCTGAGCCCTGATCAGGAGGAGGCTGTGTTTATATTTATCCTGCTAACTGCAGGGGACTGTTTCTACCCAGAGCAGTAACCTCCCCGGGGAGATGGGGGCAGCCAAGGAAACAGCTGCCTGTGTCAGGCTGGCTGGGTTCCTCCAGCAGGACCCACGCTCTCAGGCGCTGCCGCTCAGGTGCCTCCTCCCTTCAGGCTCTCTCTGATGCTCGGCTCTCCTAACCCCCACACCAGGCTTGGGCTACGGGCCAGAGTCTAGTCTGGTGCACAAGTGGATTGTGAGCAGGCTGACGGCTTCTCCCAAGCTCCCTGGAACGTGCCCAGACCAAGGACTTTGTAAGTGAGTCACGATGCTAATTTCACTTAGAATCTCCTGATCTGTAGTTGGATGGTTTATCCATTGTGCCACTGGCCCCTCCCATCTCACTTAGATTGAATATAATACCAGGTATTTATTAGGTGCTCAATAAACAGGATAAAAAGGGGGGGGGGTTGGGGGAAATTTAAAAAAATTAGTCTAAGTTTGTACCTTCCTAAACTGTAAGTACTCTGCTACCTGGAGTACTGAGGGGAAGGTCTCCTGGAAGTGGGTCCCAGCAACCCTGGGCTGTCTTGGGGTCCTGTAGCCAAGCTAGGCTTTCAGGAGCCTATAGGAGGTTTCATCTGGCCCCTGGCCACACTGCACAGGTTCCTGTGTTAACAGAGAAGTCACTGCTGGACTGGGACCCCTGAAGTCCCTCAGGGATTGCGGGATGCGAGAATACCAAAGCCGGGGGGAGGTGCCCAGGCTGCTGCGGAGAGCCTGAGCCTGCAGGAAGCCAAGACAAGACCTGGAGGAGCTTATGGGGTTTCAGCACTGGCTATGGAAATGCTACTCCTGGTGGGTAAATACGTGTGTCCGTCTACACACTGGCCAGCGAATGCGTGCTCTCTAAGGGAATCATTTGAGGTGGGAACTTTGACTGTAGCAGGAGTGTCCATGGAACTGTGCAAAAATGATCAGCCAGGTCTTATATAGCAGACCTCCTCACCACCACAAATAGCTACAACCCACCCAGCAGCACAGGTGACAACCATCTTTTCCTTTCTTTGCCTTTCTTCCTCCCTTCCCTTCCTTTCCTTTTTCTTAAAGCTCAGGTCACTGCACTGTGTCACTTTCCTCACAAGGGGTTTTGAGGTCATTTCACACACAGTTTATACATACCTTTCTCCCAACCATCAGTGGTGTGGGGGCTCTTATCCTGTTTTCAGGTGCACAATCTGAGGCTCAGAAAGGCACGGTCTAAGGCAAGGAAGTGGTGGAAGTGGTTTCAGAATTCAGGTCAGTGTCCCCATGGTGGCTGGCTCTCCCCTTGCAGGTCTGTGACAACATCCAGAGCTTTCAGAGCAGAACCCCTGGGAAGCTCCACTGTCCCACTGGGTGCTCCTCCCCCCTGGCTGGACAGACACCCCAGAAGGCATCGGGGTGTAGTCTCCCAGTGGGCGCCCTGTTGGCTCTTTGGAAGAGAGGATGCTCAGGAGGCCCTGGACACTGCCCCAGGGCTGGTCTTCTGGGAGCTGGGGTGGGGGATGGCTCGTCCCCACCCCTCCCCCTGCCACCGGGATTCTGGAGACCAGAGATGGATGTTCAACATTTTAAAGTCTCTATTTCCCATCCCTCTGCCAAGGAGTGAGGCATCCACCCGCGTCAATTCTCACAGCTACTCTGCCACCAAGGGGAGGGAGATTCTCTTCACCGAGGAGCTAGGAGGGTGCCCCATCACTGCTCCTGGGAGCAGGGTCCCCAGACGTGGCGCTGAGTCCCCAGGGCCTGCCCTCCTTCAGCTCTTGGTGGCAGCAAATGGCCAAGTGACATTCTCGAAACCACCAATTTCACCTCTTTCAGGTGACTCCACTGTCTCAGAGGATCCAGACCTTGACCCTGACACTGGACACACAGACATGCCCACACCCCCTCTTTGCTGCCCCCATCCTACCACCTCCCCCTCAGCATACACATGGTGTCTCAGGGAGCCGAAGGAATTCTCATCCTGTCAGTTCTTAGCATAGCCTCAGCCTATCCCTCAAGGCCTCGTAGCTTAGAGAATCCCTGCCTCTCTCTGTGCCACATCAGCTCCCAATGACCGGGCTTGCTTACTGAAAACAGCACCTGGGAAAGCCTTTCTCTTTGAAACCCTACCTTCCCAGGCGCTCGGGATGGCTAGCACCATTGTTCTCCGTGTTCTTACTAAAACACATCACTCCTGTATACTTTCCTGCCTGAGTAACTCATAGATTGCAAAAACTATAATTTCCTGGGATCTGTTTTAAATGCCCTTTGCTGGCAGACGTGGGCTCAGCGTGAGTTCTCTGTAATTTTCCAGCCTCATAAATGGCTCCCCTGTAGCTAACACGTACCACGCACTAAACATAACCCACCCTCTTTCCACCCCCCCAGACAACCCAATTACTCACAGAGTCTTTGGCACCATCCTGGGGGTCCCAGGGTGGGGAGGATACAGTCATGCTGCTGACAAACTACAGTGCATCCTGGCCAAGGAGTACTATGTATCCAACAACAGGGGCGTGTGTAAAGTATCGCATGCCTCCTGTCCTTACATAACAATAGAAAGAAAGCAAGACCCTAGATTCTTGTCCAGAACAAAAAGACTTGTGGTGGGTCTATTTCACTAGTGGCAATGTGGGGAATTATTTTCCTTTTCACTTCTTTGTGCCTCTTTTTCAAGTGTTCTAATGAGAAGATAGATTTTCATCAATCGCAGACAACTCATTTTTGTCTTTTTTTTTTTTTGGTCTTTTTGCCTCTTCTAGGGCCACTCCCACGGCATATGGAGGTTCCCAGGCTAGGGGTCTAATCGGAGCTGTAGCTACCTGCCTACACCACAGCCACAGCAACACAGGATCTGAGCCGCGTCTGCAACCTACACCACAGCTCACGGCAACGCCGGATCCTTAACCCACTGAGCAAGGCCAGGGATCGAACCCACAACCTCATGGTTCCTAGTCGGATTTGTTAACCACTGTGCCACGACGGGAACTCCATGTTATTATTTTTTAAAGGCGGGATCTGACAGCATGGTGGCTGTGCCAAGGCACACGTGTGAGAAGACTGCGAGGGGTCAGAACTGGGTAAACAGATGATGACAGGCAGAAGCCAAAGTGGAGAAGGGGGCTTGGTGAAGCCTGCATTATAGGGTGGGCTCTGCAGAGGAAGTGGCTCTCGAACGTCACATGGATTGGGGGATGTGCAGGAGGGTGGACAGGAGAGAGTGTTATGGGCAGAGGTAATGCTGTAATGAGGACAGGAGGCATGCGATACCTGGTTTTGTTTGGCTAGAGCTGAGGCTGCAGCAAGGGCAATGGTAACTCCTCTTGGAGAGGCTGGGGCCAGTTTGCTGCACCCTGAAACTGTAAAGGATGTTCTCCTGGAAGAAACCAGGGAGGCTGCCACCCAAGGGCAGGCCCTTCCAGAGGCCTGAATACAAGTTTATGTCTTTCCCCAATGCTGTCATTTGTTTATTTATTTCATTAGTTCGTTTCCTTAGGGCCACACCTACGTCATGTGGAGGTTTCCAGGCTAGGGCTCGAACTGGAGCTGTAGCCGCCCGCCTCTGCCCAGCCACATCTGCAACCTACACCACAGCTCACAGCAACCCCAGATCCTTAACCCACTGCGTGAGGCCAGGGATCGAACTGGTGTCCTCAAGGATACTAGTCAGGTTTGTTACCCACTGAGCCAAGATGAGATGTACTTCTCAGTCATTTAATAAGTATCTTTTACGTCTCTAAATTCCTCATCATCAACTTTGCCCCCAGGGGTAGGGTGGGAGGTGGGTGGGATGGCAGAGGCGGCAGGACCCCTGGGGTTAGAATCTTAGTTCCATTGCTCACTCGCTCTTTGGTCTGAGAAAACTACCATACTTCTTTCTGCTTGGATTTCCTCATCTGCAAAGTGAGCGCATGAATGTTACCTACTTCCGCAGGAGGTGATGGGGATTACAGGAGATGACAAAGTGTGAAAAGCTCTTAGCATGGGGCTTGGAAAGGGTGACCACTGGTGCTCACTGTCAGAGAACAAGAAACAGAGTTTCTAGAGATAGGACAGAAGGAAGAATGGAGAAGAGGAAGGTGGAAGAATGACTAAAAGCCCAGGTTGAATTTCAGTAAGCTTCTTTTGCTTCCTTTGGGAAAATAATTCGCTCGAGAGGCCAGCTGGCAGTACCTATGAACCCTCTTGGGGAGGAATCTGCCCCACATTAATCTCCCAGAGAAAGAGACAACAGGGACCCACAGTGAACAGCTGCAAAGGAAACAGCCCCTCCCGGATTCAAAACCTTCCAATGGCCTCCCAGGACCAAGAGCCCTGGGTTCCGTCTTGCGTTTGGACTCCTATGACTCTGCAATGATTGCAAAGGCATCTGAATTGATTTGTTCAGTGAGTATTGTCCTCAGCTGTCATAACTTTCTCCTACATGCCTGTGCTATTGGTTTCCAAACATGTAAATGGTTTCATGATAAGGAAAAAACGCATTTTGTTCACAACTGGGAGTTCCCATCGTGGCTCAGAGGAAATGAACCTGACTAGCACCCATGAGGATGCAGGTTTGATCCCTGGCCTCGCTCAGTGGGTTAAGGATCTGGCGTTGCCATGATCTGTGGTATAGGTCACAGAAGCAGCTCAGATCCTGTGTTGCTGTGGCTGTGGTGTAGACCAGTAGCTACAGCTCTGATTTGACCTCTAGCCTGGGAACTTCCATATGCCGTGGGTGTGGCGCTAAAGAGACCAAAAAAAGGAGGGGGGTTCTGAGTTAGTTTGGAGGACTCTGTGTGTCAATATGTATTTTTCCTATAAATGAATGGATACTGGAATTATATGTGACTTCTGTCTGCTGGGTTCTGTAAAAATCTCTCGCTGTTAACGTGATCCTCACATTTAAAAACGCTGGGAGACTACTGATTTAAGCCGATCCTCTAATCACGTGATCTTATCCGCTCTCCCTCCCTAAGAATCGATCGTAATGATGGCAGAGGGATGCAAAGGACCAAACGCTGAGGATGGGGAGGGTGATTTCCAGGGGATGAGGAATTTGCGCAGACCTTGGAAAGGTGGACGGCAGGGAAAGAGTGGTGACTGGTGAAGATGGATGCAGCTCAGAGAGGGAGGGATGGGAGACAAACTGCCCCAAAGAGCCCAGCAGAGACGTGGGTCTGGGCAACACCACCCAGATGATGGCTGGCTGCTAACTGCCTCACCTAAAGAGAAGTTTGAGTCCACAAGCCCCACCTGTGCACAGTGAGCTTCTGGCCTGAGTTTCAATTCTGATTCTTTTTTTTTTTTTTTTTTCCTTTTTTGGCCATCCCACAGCAGATGGAGTTCCCAGGGCCAGGAATTATATCTAAGCTGCAGTTGCAACCTATGCCGCAACCCACTGTGCCAGGCCAGGGATCGAACCTGCATCCCAGTGCTCTCCAGGGATGCTGCCGATCCCAGGGCACCAGAGCAGACACTCCCAAGTCTGATTCTTTTTTTTTTTTTTGTCTTTTTTTTGCTATTTCTTTGGGCCGCTCTCGCAGCATATGGAGGTTCCCAGGCTAGGGGTCTAATCCAAGCTGTAGCCGCCGGCCTACGCCAGAGCCACTGCAACACAGGATCCGAGCCGCGTCTGCAACCTACACCACAGCTCACGGCAACACCGGATCGTTAACCCACTGAGCAAGGGCAGGGACCGAACCCGCAACCTCATGGTTCCTAGTCGGATTCGTTAACCACTGCGCCACGACGGGAACTCCCCCAAGTCTGATTCTTAAATGTGAGTGGACTGCCATGGCTCAGATGTCTGAGGAAAGCCTGAGCTTTCTCCCTCCAGCTCAGTTTTCCCCCAGCTCATCCCTTCTTCATTTGCAAGACCACTAAGTCTTCATCCTTAGATCACTCCTCTTCCAGGTCCCGCAACTACATCCTAGGACTCCGTGCTTGCAACCTGGACTATATGTTGGAATTACCCAAGGATATGTTGGAATTACCCAAGGAGTTTAACAAAATACAAAAACCTAAGCCTCACCTCCAGAGACTATGATGCAGTTGGACTGGCAGGAGGTGGGGTGGTATAGGGCAGGGGAGAAAACCTGGGCGCCCCAGGTAATTTTAACATGCGGCCAGGGTTGAGAACACTATCCTAGCTGATGTCTGGTAGGCCTTTAACTAACACTTAGAGAGTGGCTCTCATCCTTGCCTGTACATTAGAATCATCTAGAGAACTTTTAAAAATATCAACTCCTGGAGTTCCTGTTGTGGTACAGCAAACAAATCCGACTAGGAACTATGAGATTGCGGGTTTGATCCCTGTCCTCGCTCAGTGGGTTATGGATTTGGCATTCCTGTGAGCTGTGGTGTAGGTTGCAGACTTAGCTCGGATCTGATGTTGCCGTGGCTGTGGTATAGGCCAGCAGCTATAGCTCTGATTTGACCCCTAGCCCAGGAACCTCCATATGCTGTGAGTGTGGCACTAAAACAAAACAAAACAAAACAAAAAATGAAATCCCAGGCCTGATCCTCCAAGATTCAGATTCAATTAGCCGAAAGTCAATTAGCCTTGATTTTTTTTTTTAAGTTTCTTAAGTGATTTTAATATCATTGGGGCCAGGGTTAAGAACAAGTAGTCCATAGACTCACAACTCCTTAATTTGCATATCAGCCCCAACTGCCTACCTGACATCCAGTCTGAAGCCTAAAAGACATCTCCAATATTTTTACAGCCTAGCTCTCAGTTTTTATCTCCCTCCCAATTACCCCCCTTTGGTTCTTTAATGCTTTTCTTATCTTGGTAAACTGGCAAGTCCATCCTGCCAGTTGCTAAGGTCAAAAATCTTAGGAGTCCTTTTTTGATTCTTTTCTTTATCTCATATTCTAAATCTGATCCATTAGCAAATCCTGCCACTCTACCTTCAACATAGATCCAGAATCTAACCACTTTTTGCTTCAGACCATAAGGGAAGAGCTGGACCCAGACTTCTTTCCCAACATAAATGGCTAGGAAACTAGACCCAACTTATAAAATAATTATTTTCTGACACTGGAAAATAGGTACAGGATTATGGTCCCTGGAGAGCCCTTGTTTTCCACCTGGAGGCAATTTTCAGGCAGCAGTAGAGGGACTGGGGCTCCGGAACCCAGCAGTCCCACTGGATTGAGGAAACAGGGGCTGAAATTCCAGGAGGACAAGTCAGTGACCCAGAACAGGCAGAGCTGGAGGGTAGTGTACTGAAGATGAAGGAACTACTAGGAGAAAGAGCCCTAGAATCTGTGCAGGGGTTCCCCTGAATCTTTGGCTGAATAACAGTCTGTGCAGGTGTAGGGTGAAACTCCTCAAGACCAAGAGGGCAAAAAACAAACAAACAAACAAAAAAAACTTGTAGAAAAGAACAGTTGCCAAAGCCCTGTAAGCCAAACAAGTCCCAGAGCTCTCAGAGCCAGGAATCACCTAAGCCCCCACCAGCCAGGGTGGGGTGGTTTTAGTGAATATACAAGGCATTCAGTAGAGCCCCAGAATGGTGATGTCCTAATACTGTGGCTAATAGTCCCAGGGAAAAGGCTCTTTTACATCTGACTTTAAAAAGCTTAAAAACAAGCCTGGAAAAGATCAAACTTATCTATCAGTAGCTTAACTGTCTGCCCTAACAGAGTCCAACCTTATTTAAGCACTGAAAATGTAAAATATAATGTCCTGGTCTCTAGTGAAAAAAGTTATCACACATGCAAAGAAGAAGGAACATGCAATCCATAAACAGGAGGAAAGTCCTGTTTCAAGGACTTTCAACAGAAACAGACCCAGGAATGGCAGGGATTAGGGAATTATAGTAAAGACAGCTAAACAGCTGTTATAAATATAGTAAGAGTGCTCAAGGATTTGAAGGAAAAGATGGATGTATTGAGAAAAATGGAAAGATTAAAAAAGAATTAAGTGGAAGGTCTAGAGAGAAAGAATATTTGAAATGAAAATTTCACCAGATAGAATGAACAGTAGATTAGATGCTACAAAAAAAAAATAAATAAAAATATTGAACCCAAAGACATAGCAATAAGAAATTTCCAAAATGAAGCACAGCGAGGGAGAAAAAAGACTGAAGAATAAAAAAGCAAAATAAAAGCCTGTTACCTGGGAAACAGTATCAGGTTGTCTAATTGGAGTCCAAAAAGATGATGGAGATAAAGACTAGTTGAAGAAATAATGGCCAAAATTTTTTCAAAGTTAATAAAATTTATAAACACCCAGATACAAGAAATTCAATAAGCCCCAAGTAGTATAAACACACACAAAAAACTATACTGAGGCACATCAGACTCAATTGCTGAATTGATGAAGAGAAAATCTTAAAAGCAGCCAGAGAGGGGAGTTCCCTGGGTGGTCTAGTGGTTAGGACTTGGTGCTTTCATCACTGCAACAGAGTGTTCAATCCCTGGTCTGGGAAATGAGATCCCACAACAAGTCGCTGCACACCGTGGCCAAAAAAAATTAAAAAAAAAATTAAAAGCCAGAGGAAAAAAGGCACATTACTTACTCATAAAGAATGATAAAAATCCTAAGACTTCTTGTCAGGAACTATGCAAACCAGGGATCAATCTTTAAACTGCTGAAATTAAAAAAAAACGAAAAACATCCCTTCAACCTAGATTTCTATACCCAGTGAATATATCTTTTCTGAAAGATACTCTAAAAGATTTAATCACTTTTCCCTGGCACTGGCCATCATGCTCTTGTCCAAGTCACAATCATACTCACCTGGAATATTTCAAAAGCCTCTTACTGGTTCCCACGCTTCTGCATTTGCTTCCCTATACATTTAAGGTCATCTCACTCCACTTCTCCAACCCTCCACTGGCCCCCATTTCATGCAGAGGAAAATCTGAAGGTCTTAACCATGGCCCACAGACCCTATTTGATCTAGTCCTTGGCTACTGTTCTGACTTCACATTCTAACACTCTCCCATTTGACCCTCCATCAAACACTATTCCAGCCGCACTGACCTCCTTGCTGCTCCTCCAACAAACCATGCAAGCTCCTACTTAGTGACCTTGACTCTTCCTCCAGGTAACCACATAGCTTGCTCCTTTGCTTCACACGATGTCTTTGCTAAGGGTCATCAGAGACCATTTCAGATTACCCTATAAAAGAAAAGCACTACCACTTCCATCACTCTCCACTCTGTTATCTTTTTCTTTTTGAAGCATTTTTTGTCTCTGTCTCACACTCACTTATTTGTGGATTGACTGCCTCCCCCAACTTCAATGTTAGCTGCATATAGTGGTACTTTGTCAACTTGTTCACTGTGGTAGGTAGAGTGTGAAATCAGTCACACACACACACTGCATCCATACCTCAAGTTTGTTCTGGACTCCTTGATGCATAAACACATTTTGGTGCCAGTTTTAGGGAAGGCAAGCTGTTGTTGGCTGAAGATTTAGCTCTAACCACAGGCTGCCCTGTTCATAGCTCAATGGGGCTGGGAGGAGCTCTAAATGACATGTGTGTCACTACATTGGCACCACTCTGGGGTTGGAAATCCTGGAAAAATTACAAGAAAGAACAGCCAGGGGCTTTGAAGATGCTGGCTCATTTGATTACATTGTGCAGAGAATTGGGTCCCCCTCCTGCAGGGTCTGCATCAGCTCTTTTCTCTCTGCTCAGTCCTGGGGAGAGGGGAGGGTTAGGAACTGGGAATTAATTAATCAGAGTACTCAGCTCTGAGTCCAAAGCTTGGGTGCCCTTCTGCCATAAACAGCTATAAAAGAAGAAGACATTTTATGGAAAAGACATTTTAAAAAGATGTAAACCAAGGATTTAGAAGAAAGTGAAGGTGACGCTAGGGACAAAGATGCCATAAAGCAAGGTCATTGCTACACATATACCTCTGTTGCACTCAGGCCATCCTCTCCCAGTGCCTTTGTCACCTGCAGGGCACAGGAGGCTGCCCTCAGCAACCTCTGGGCAGGGAGGGGAGGGCTGCCTTGTTGAACCCAGCTTTGGAGGAGGAGCCTTCTCCTCCAGCCTCAGCCTGACTTCACTCCCCATATCCTGTGTGGCTGCAGCATCCTCAAGTCCTTTTCTCCCATTATTAGATGAACACATAGACCTCTGGATGTATCATAGAGATTCCCAGGCCCACGGTCAGCTGCTTTCCCTGGATCTTCTCGTGTGATCTTGAGGTCAAGAAATGGGGGAGGAACAGAGATTGAGACCCAAGATTACCAGAGATCTACTGAGTCATGTTGAGTGCCTGCCACTAGATCCTGCCATGTGGCTCCTGAAATCATCTCTCATGCTTCCTCTTCTAGGGATCCCTGACCCCTAACCCTAGCCCCCTCCGCCCAGATCACTCTGCACACAAATAGGCAGCATCCTGGGCTGCCACATAGACAAATGAACAAACATTATTGACCCTTGGCCTCTGACTTGGGCTCCTCCCCATGACCCCATAAGGCAGACATCATTGTGAGAAAGATTTGTACACAGCTGCTAAGTTGAACGTGCCAAATTCTGCTAACTCTTTGTTCCAAGTGTGTACACCAGCAGCTATAAAATAAAATTAGAGCTATCATATATCATGAGCCACTTAGAGCTTACAAAGAAACAATACACATTGGCAATCTTTTTGAATGAGTCTGGAATCATACAGCCATTCAGAGCTGAATATTACAAAGTAAGTACATATTCTCCAAGGATTAGCCACCTATGGAGACACATAAGCTTCCCATACACTGAAGGGGACAGCTGGTAGTGGGCTGATTTAAATGTTCAAAGTGAACAGCCAAAACAAGGGACTTTACAATTATCTGGTTGTTTCCAGGCAGTCTAGAGACCGACAATTTAGACTAACTAGATTGCCAGATTTAATGGCATAACTTTATAGTGACTAATCAGCCAGAATGCTCTTCTCAAACACTCATCATCACTCCTGCTCAAGAACATGTAATGGCTCCTTATTGCTCCCCAGGCCAAGTCTGGACATTTCTGCCCGGCTCTCAAGGCTCTCCAATATGACCTAAACTGATTAAGGCAGTTTTACGTGTTGTTGCTTTTCAACATGCCTAAGGCAGGCTGGTCCTGGCCTCACTCAACTGCTCCCCAGACCACGCTGCAACCCAAGAGGTGGCATCAGACACACTGGAATGAGCAAAGGGCTCGGAGTCCAGCTCTGCCATTCATTATGTGACCTCAGCCAAACTATCACTACAAACACTAGCTCTCATTAGAGTGCTTATTAGATGCCATGGCCAGACGAAGCACCTTATATTCATGGGGTCAAATAATTCTCCCATCAACTGTGTGAGATCGGCACTATTGTTCCCATCGTATAGGTGTTAAAACAGAAGCTTTGGAAGTTTGTTCATTTGTTCAACAAACACCAGGTGCTGTGCTAGGTACTGGGAATGTAACTGTGGCTGAGGAGATAAGACCCCTGTTCTCAGGAAGCAGCGAGTGGCTAGAGGTCAGGCAACAAACAAGTAAATACAGGAACTGGATGAATGAGGAAAGTGGTACATCCTCTAATACGATAGTAGCGTGATGGACGGACGGCGACCGGCGAGGAGTGGGGGACATTACTTAGGTGGTTAGAGAAAGCTCCTCAAGGGGTAACATTTTAGTTTTAGACCTTGGGAAGTCAGAGATGCCCAAGATCCAGGGAGCAGGGCTCCGAGAAGCAGGAACAGCAAATACGCCTGCCCTGAGGTCTAATAAGTCTAGTCTGTCTGTAATGAGTTGAGCAAAGGGGAGAGCAGTACCAGTGCGGCTGAAAGAGGGCAGGGCCAGGTCACACAGGGCCTTGCAGGTCATGGTGAGGAGTCAGATTTCCTGCAACAGCAAGTCATTGGTGGATTTCAAGTAATGGAAAGACTTGACTGATTTATACTTTTAAGGATATCTTTGGAAAAGAGGTTGTCAAGAAGCAGTGAGGAAGCTGGAGGATCAGTTAGGAGATGGATTTAGTTGCCCCAGCAACATGCAATGGTTGTGATCAGAGCAGACCAGCAGGGGTGGCCATGGTGACAGGGGGATGGAATTGAAATGCATGTTGCAGATTGAGCTGCACAGGATTTGATGATGAATATGGAAGATTAGAAAGAGGAATCAGGACAGCTCCTCATGACGGTACCCTTTATTGAGATGAGGAAGACTGGAGTAGGGCAGAAATCAAGAGTTCTAGGTCTTTTTAAGTTTCGATACACACTAGACATCCACGTGGCGATGTCAAGTGGGCTGTTGGACCTATGGTCTTGAAGCATAGTGCAGAAGACTGGGGTTATTCACGGGAAGCCATCAGCAGATAAGTGGGGCTTAAAGCCATGGAGTATGAAGGGGATCAGAGAATGTCAGCCCAAAATATGCATCTTTGGCATAAGGATTATTTTGAGCTGGAAGCAATAGAGAAAGAGCAATGCAGAAAGAGCTGTCTAGGAGTTCCCATTGTGGCACAGCTGAAATGAATCTGACTCACATCCATGAGGATGCGGGTATGATACCTGGCCTCTCTCAGTGGGTTAAGGATCCAGTGTTGCTGTGAGATGTGGTGTAGGTTGCAGATGCAGCTCAGATCTGGTGTTGCTGTGGCTGTGGTGTAGGCCAGCAGCTGTAGCTCCGATTTGACCCCTAGCCTGGGAACTTCCATATGCCATGGGTACGGCCCTAAAAAGACAAAAAAAAAAAAAAAAAGAAAAAGAAAAAGCTGTCTACCCTTCCTATCTGCCCAAATGTGGGGTGTAAGTTTTCCTTTGCGAAGTGTCCCCCCTCCCTTAACTACACCGGGAGGAGAAGAATAACTCTTAATCTCCAGAGACATCTTTTTACCCCAAGATTGCAGGAGATCAAGCCTGCACAACAAAACTTATTAAAACAATCCTTATCTTCCATTAGTGTCCCCCATATTTTAACCTCCCAAGTTACCACCCCTAGAAGCCCAATCCTCTCTGCCTTGTCTTTGTCACTCCGCCAAAATTTATTGCTCTTTGTTAAAATGGTATATTAGCCTCAGGCTCAACTGCTTCTTCAGATCTTCAACTGTTTTCTATAAGGCCTCTTTAGGCATACATAATAAGCCTTTTCTTATGTTAATCTGCCTTTGTCAGTTTAATTTGCAGGACTCCAGAGACAGAACATAAGAGGATAGAGAAAAAAAAACTTTTTTTCTTTCGTACAGGTGAAATGACATTGTTTGGAGAGATGATCCAGGGAGAAAGGTCTGAGGACAGTATGGGGCCTCCAACAAGAGATCACACAGAGGAGGGAATTCAGCAAAGGACCCAGACAGCAGCCCGTGAAGATCAAGGAGAGCGTGATGTCTCAGAAGCCAAGAGAAAAGACAATTTCAGGTAGGAATGGCCGGTGGTGTCAAATGTTGCTGAGATGCAAGCAAGATGAGGACAGGGACGTCATCACTGGATTTGCAGAAAGGAGGCCATGGAGGATCTTGTAAGAGTAGACTCTCTGGAAATGTAGGGTTGGACTCCTGATTGATGTGGATCCAGGGGAAGAAGGGAGATGCTGACTGCTCTTTTGAGAAGTTTTCCTGTAAAGAGGGGCAGAGAAGTGGGAGGTAGTGGGACGGTGATACTGGGGTCAAGGGAGGGGTCTTTCAAGAAGGAAGAAAATACAGCATGTTCGCATAATGACGGAGGACAGACCCACAATGCGTGGGGTAGGGAATGGCAGATGCAAAGTCTTCGAGAAAGTCAGAGGGGGTAGGACCCACTGAAGCAAGCATTTGAAAGTGGGCAGTCCATCTGCTGTCATAAAGGAGAGGCAGCTCTATGATGAATGGATTTGGGGTTGTAAAGATAAGAGAGTCCCAGTCTGATTACTTTTATTTTCTCAAGGACATGTGAGCAGAGAGTGAGGGGTATGAGAGGCTGGAGGTGGGAAGAGGGGGGATCAGTGGTGAACTGATAGATTAGGAAGGTAGTAGGAGGATCTGCCAGCACAGTGTGTTCAGCTGGTCTCCAAGGTCACTGATTTAAAGTTGGATCGGTTAGTATCCTTGTATGGTTTCCTCCAGCCACAGGTAGTGGCTGGGGCACAGGGAAGGAAGAGGTGGAAAGCCGGCATTCTGATGGTTCCAGTGGGGCGCACAGGGCAGGGAAGGGGCAAGGATGTTACGGGTCCTTGCTGAAGGAGTGAGTCCATACTGGATTAGAAAAGAAATGAGGGTTCCAAGAAGATGAAAGCATCAGTGAGACTGCAGGTTTGGAGTCCAAGGAATACTATACTGGGGCAACAGAGGATGAGAGCTGGAAGGATAGAGGTAGTGGTCAGAAGGTGAGAGCTTCAGGGGTAGAACAGAGTACCTGCTCGAATGGGACAGAGAAAAACATTGCTATAGATGAGACGGCCAAAGAATGTGAGGCTGGTCTGGGATGGGTCTTTTCTGGGGGACTGGAGAGGGGTGGAGAGAAAGGCCGGGAGCTGGACTTTTTCAGGGAATGAGCAGGAGGTGTTTATTGGCAGCCCTGCTGCTGAAGGACAGAGCTGAAATTCTAACCCAGGCCACCATCCTCAGTCCCTGTCCCTAACCACTCTGTCACACTGCACACTGTCTCTTGGTGATGCAGATGTCTTCATTCTTAAAACGGAGACAGGTACAGTATCCACCTGCCTGGCTGAACAATGCACACAGAGGAGCTTTATAAGGCCCTTTGCATACATTGGGCATATGCTCCATCAGCTGGACTGCTCCAGTGGACCTGGACAACTCCAGTCCATACAAGGCACACCACCCATGGCAGCTCGTCATAGACGCTTCCGAACTGCCCACTGGGTCATGTGTATTGCTCACTCATTTGACCAGAACCACTTGACATTAGAGAAGGCGCTGCCTTAGGGATTTGTGTGATGGTGGCGATGGCAGTCAAGGGGACTGAATACACCTGCTGGGTTCCTGACATACTGACTGCAGATCGCATCTCGCTTTAAATGCATGATGGTACCTGGCTGCTTACAGAAGCCCTTCACAAACTGAAGCTTTCTTTTACAAAGTGAATCATTACCTGATATGTACGTGAGGATTTTCATATTTTACTTTTTCTTAGACAGGCACCTAGGTAGAGCTGAAAAATCTCAGAAAGGGCCAATTATTCACATTTATGTGCATTCCACATGTATTCACGGAGCCCCTCCCGTGTGCCAAGGCCGGTGACAAGCAGAGAACAGAAGAGACAGGCTCCCAAGTACCGCCAGGGTCAGGCCCTGCAGGTGCCCTGGACATGGGCAGAGTTTTGTTCTTCCCTCTCTGGCCTGGGCTGTCCCTGCAGCTTTTCTGGCAGGTCCTGGTGTGAGCAGCTCACCACAAGGCGCTCAGAATTCAGAACACTTGGCAGCAAGGGAATGAGATCGTGGCCATTTGGAAAGGATTAAGGAGAAGTCACGCGGAGTACGATTTGGGGCTTGTGTTTATCTCAACTGTAACTTTCCAGAGAGCTGGGACACCCCATTCCAATGAAAGATTCCCCGAGTATTTTTGGAGGCATCGTGATAGTACTGGGCTGTGTGAGTAGGGCTGGTTTTCCAGATTTGTGGAATTGCATTTAGTCACTGATAAAACTTCTAATTTCTGAACCAATATCTGCTTTCTTTTTTTGCTTACAATGATATCTATTTTTTCCATTATAGCTGATTTACAGTGTCAATATCTGCTTTCTAAGAGATGTGCTGTGAGCTGGTGATAGAGAAGGGGGAACTATTGGGCTGAGAGGCAGAATTCAGTAGGGCTTCCTTGTGGCTGAGGGCTGCTGCCAAGGCCAGGGCCAGATGGGGCTTCTGAGCTGGTGGGAGAGCTGGGACCAGAACCCTGGCCTCATTGTTCCAAGACTGCACTTTCCCCACCACTGCTGGGGTGCTGGGGACTGAGGCTCAGAATCATCTAGTTTGGGTTTCACTCCAGTAATTCTGCTGGGCCCCAGGCAGGGCAGGACAAGGACCCAGCTGACTCAGAGAGCCACGGAGACAGCCCTGTCAGCCAGGGGAGCCCCAGCCAGAATGAGCTGGCTGGCTGCTGCACACCTGCCAGCCTCTGAGAGATCGCTAAACCAATGGCCCAGCACAAGGGCCAGTGCACAGCCAGCCCCTCGGGCTCCACAGGGCAGGGAGGGAGTGGGAGGTGCTGGGAGGTTCCTGGAGCCCAGCCTGGGCCCAGCTTTTTCCACTCTCTCTTTATTATTTGCAGCAGTCCAGGGTTTTCAGTTATTCACACTCACTTATTCATTCCGTCCATTCAACATATGTTGATTAATTACCTACTCTGTGCCAAGCCCTATGCTCCATGCTTTGCAGAAACTACCTCTTTGCTTTTTAATTATCTCCGTCTCCACTCACAGTGCCCACTTCATAGTAGTCATTCAGTGCATGGCTGCTGCCATATGGCTATTACTGTCATTCATCCTAGCTGTGACGGGCACTACTAAGACAGAGCTCCTGGCCTGGAGGAAGGAGAAAGGACACCTACTAAGTGCCAGGTCCCATGCCAGTTTCTGACATCCCTTATGCCACTGACCAGAGGCTGGCCTTATTGCCAGGGAAACGGACCTAGAAAGAGATAACGACCACATGTCTGGGGCAGTAAGAGGAGCTCCAAGAGGGTCTTGCTCTAGTGGCCTCACTTGAGCTGTGCCTTGACGGCTGGATTCCCTTGGTGGAAAGTGCAGAGAGAGGGCAGAGCAGTCCAGGTGGAGAAGACAGCATGAGTAATGGCCAGGAGGCTGAAGATGCCTAGAGTTCAGGGATGGGGCTGTGGAGGAGGCGGGGGAGGCTGGGGAGGAGCGGGGATGGGCCAGAAGTTAGGAGTGGCTAGAGATGGGGCTGCACTTCCAGGTGCTTGGCTTGCAGGTTTCACGCATTCCCCCAGTGTGTGGGTTTGCCTCCAGGACATGACCTTGAGCAGTCCTGAGCTGGCCGTGTCCCCAGACTTCCCTGGCCCGAGTGCACAAGTGCGGACCTTCTGGTCATTAGCTTTTCTGTTTCCACCTCTGCATGCCCACTGCTGCTATCCCAAGTGCCAGGCTGAGGGCCCTCAGGTTATGAGGCTCCTTTCTCTGGGCAGGGGCTTGGCGCAGTGGGCCCCCAAGGTGCCCATCAATGCAGCTCCCAGGGTTCTAGAGAGCTCTCTCTGCATGAAGCACTGCTCGCCCACCCTCTCCTGCCTGCCCGCAGCCTCGCTCACAAAGGGCACAGCATTGGGATGGATGGTAAAGCAGGCAGCCCTCAGCTCAGCGTAGCCTCTGGGGCAACAGTGAGCACAGCACAGCCAAATTCAAATCCCAAATCTGTGCTTGGGCCCTTGCTGATGATTCCTCCTGTTCACCTCCTCTGTCCCCTCTGACCCAGCAGACCCCAGACTGGGCTGTGACTCGTGCCCCCTCTGCGGTCATGCAAGGCTCAGGGGTGGCAGGGAGAATGCTATACAGTCAGGAGCCCTGAATCCTCTCTCTTGCAATTGACTCCCTTGCTGTGTGACCCCAGGCAAGTCACTTACCCTCTCTGAACCCGTCTCTTCATCTATGAAGTGGGATAATACCATCCTCTTTGATGACCTAGGGTTTGGGGGAGGTTCCTGAGTAAATGTGGGTAAAACTCAGTAAACAGGCAAGCACAACACGTGTGTGTTTTTTGGGGGGGAGTGACAATCAGAGAGGGCATCTATCCCTCTCGCTCCCTAGAACAAAGGCCCTGGCTGCTGACATGGTGGAGGCTAGAGAGGGGAGTGTACTGGGCCTGGCCCTTTGCAGTCCTGCCCTAGGGTTGGGGATGCTTTCTCCACCCACCCGGGAGCTGCAGTAGCCCAGGGTGAAGGGTGTAGGCGAGGTTTGGGTCTGGGAACCTGGAGCAGCACCCAGGCTCCCAACCATAATGGGGCTATTTGCCTCAGTGCTGCCCTGCAGCCCCTCCACCTGTGGTCCAAGCACTAGATCCACCTCAAAGAAGCGTGACTTCAGCCACACCTGGCCTCTCTGTTGGTCTCAGCTCCACCATCTCCCAAGCTCCCCAGCCCATTAAACCCAGAGGTGGGGGTAGGGGTGTGGCTCCCTGGGGCTCTGTCCCGGGGGTGGGGACCAGAGCTGCACCAGGAGACATGGTCTATACCACCCCTCAATCACTAAGTTATTCACCAAATACGTCCTTAAAAAAGATGAAAGGGCACACACGTGAGGACCAATTAAGACATTCTCATTGAGGAGTTCCCATCGTGGCTCAGTGATTAACGAATCCGACTAGGAACCATAAGGTTGCGGGTTCGATCCCTGGTCTTGCTCAGTGGGTTAAGGATCTGGCGTTGCCGTGAGCTGTGGTATAGGTTGCAGATGCGTCTCGGATCCCGAGTTGCTGTGGCTGTGGCGTAGGCCGGTGGCTACAGCTCCGATTCGACCCCTAGCCTGGGAACCTCCATATGCCACAGGAGCGGCCCTAGAAATGGCAAAAAGCCAACAACAACAAAAACAGACAATCTCATTGAGAAACCAAAGAAAATGCATTTTGAAAAGCACCCTACCCCCAGGCCAATTATGTGACAGTGAAGGACAGCACCATGCTCAGAGACAGCGGAAAAGAGGGTGGCAGATGCCACACTGCAGGGGTGGCCGAGACCCAGAAGGTCACACACAGAGTGGTGGTTCGGGGATGAACTGCACCTTGGTGTTCCTCCCCGCAGGCAGGCAGGCAGCGCAGGGCTCGCCAACCAGGCTCACCAGGTCCCAAGGAGCTGATGCTTTCCCAGGGCTCGTCAGGCGCCGCATACACAGAGTAGCTCAGTCACCCACGGGGCAGGAAGCATGGTTTTCCCCCCTTTACAGAGGAGGAGACTGGGGTAAAAAGAGGCACATCCTCTCACCAGAAGCACAAGGCTAGTACGTGGCAGAACTGGGACCAGGACTCAGTCTGTGGACTCGGTGCGTGTAGCCTGTGCTAAACTGCGCCAGAGGATGTGAGCGAATAGTCTTCCCAGATATGAGAACATCAGAGCTGGAAGGGACCCAATGACCCCGGCACTGCTTTTAGGAATGGAGACACTGAGGCCCCACGTGCTGAGGTGTCCTATCTGCAGCCAGGGAAGGGCAGAGCGGGTCCAGGCTGCCAGTCCCCGACTCACTGCTGCTTCTCTACACCCTTGCTCCGCCCAGTGCAGTCTGGGAACTGAGAATACGGGCATCCCTGGGAGCTTGTGAGGAATGCAGAGTCTTAGGCCCCACCCAGACCTACTGAACAGAAACCTGCACTTTGCGAAGAGCTTGGTGATTCGCATGCACTTTATCGTTGAAGAAGCACTGCTCTGTTGCTATGCTGCCTTCCTGGTCCATGATATCTGCTACTGCGAGAATAATGACATTGTATCTGGACACCATAAAACTTAAATTACAAGATTCTGGAAGTGCCAGCCGGGGTCACCTGGGGTTGTCCTCTGAGATCTGGGGGAGGCAGACAGAGCGGGTCCCCTAGAGGCCAATCCTTCACAGGGCCCTGGCATGCCCTTCCCACTGACCTGCGAGTGAGCTGGGGTTGCCCAAGCCCAGGGAGGAGGCGACACTCACAGACGGGGTCCAGAGCAACCACCACCAGAGACGCTGGCTGCTGGAAGAGGAGGCCTACCTTCCCCTAAGAAAAGTTAGACCTGACATTTGGCTAGGGAGGACCTGGTTTAGGACAGAACTTCCTGGGCTAGAGCCTGACAGCCGTGGTGGCAGCCAAGAGCCGGCTGAGGGTGGGGACCAAGGGGCTTCAGTTCTCACTCTCTCTCTGCCAGCACATCCCCTGTACTTTCTCAATCCCATGGAAAGTCCTCTGCCCCTGCACCCTTTCCTCGTAGAAACCCTGCCATGGACCCCAGATGCGATCAGAGGCTGAGACTGCCCAGCGCCCCCACCTCAGCCAGCCCCACACATGTTCTGGTTTGCTGGCAGACAGCCCCTGGCCAAGCGCTGGATCCTGGGAAGGTTGGTGGAGCTGGACAAGGGGAGGGCTTGGGAGACTGGGGAAGACCCAGGGCTGGGGTTGAACCTAGGAACACAGTGGCTTTTCACTCTGTCTCAGCTCCTCTGAATCTGAGGTTGCCTTACAAGGGCATGGAGAGTCCCGCTGTAGTGGGGTGGGGATGCTGAGCTCCACCTTCAAACACAGACCTAAGGTTCCACCACCACCTTCAGATGGAGCAGGAGCTTCTCCCTGGAGGACCTCTCCAAGGCACTTGGCTGCTCTTCAGATGCCCTCCCCTCCTCCCTCCAAGCTCCTCCCCCTTTGTCCTTGATTTATGACTTGACTTTCACCCTGTCTGGGAAGTCTGCTATCTGCTCAGAAGAGCCATGGCTGGATCTTGTCCTTGTCCCATCATTTGGGCAGTGTGAGTGTGTATGAAAGAGGGGTGGGCGGAGGTACTGAGATTGTATTCAGGAAACTCTTCCAAGGCAGCCTGAGAGCTCAAGGACCTCAGAATCCACACAGGCAGGTCCTGGGTCAGCTCCAGCTCTCAGCAAATGCCATTTTGACTTGCTGTGCAACCTTGGACAACCTCTCTCCTTCTCGGAACATACGTAAAATGAGGAAGAAGGCTAAGTTAGCCTTCTTCAGGTTGGTCTTGGAGGAGCTCTAGGGCTCCTCTGAGAAGCCTTGGAGGGTGCATGGCATCCAGAGGGAGGCCCGATGTGCGGGGCTCCAGCTCCTTCCCCCCAGTCAGAGCAGCTCAACTACCCTCTGGGTTCTGCGCTGGGCTGCTTGTTGGCTTTTGTCGACAAAATGATCTAAATTCTTGGGGAAAGTTCTGGAGGACTTTACGGCACTATCCAGCTAGAGTACTCTGGAGGTAGGTCTTTGCTCCAGGTGGCACAATTCTGGGCCAGTTCAGGCTGGGGTCCTTGGGCAGAGTCAGGACAAAAGGAAGAAGGCTGTCTTGGCCCAGGAGTGACATCCCTGGGAATGTGGGGGACAGGAGGAGGAGGGTCCAGGTACCCTTCCTCTGTCTTTGATGACCAGGGATCTGCTCCTGTTTTCCTTCCTGACCTTCTCCATTCATCCAAGATTTCCCAGAGGATGAGGCTCTCACCAAAGAAAGGGAGACTAAAGATGCTTGAAGCCACAGCCTTGTTCAGGGGTCAGTTCAGCCCCTGGGACTGAGTGCGATCCTGGCGAAAACCAAGTGGATATGTGGCCTGTTTCCATGGACCGGTTAGCTAGGTCACAGTCCAGTCTCTTCTAGGCTTTGTGGAGGTTGTAGGCTCAGCTGGGGAGAGATCAGACAGTCCTTCACTCCAAAGGGACTGGCCCCCCAAGCCATGAAGTTTCAGTGTCCCCTGACTGTCAGTTTCACTGCTGGGAATTTAACCCAAGGAAATATTGTATAAAGAAAGGGCCAGCTGCATAAAGATGATCCCTCTGGCCTTACTCGAAATAGTCCCCCCAACCTGGGAACCATGCCCAGGTACCCAGCAATAGGGGCAGTCCGTTACAGAACACCAATTTATCAATTAGATAAAATATTACGCACCCACTAAAATTAGTATGGGAAGGGTATGTGGAGACATGGAAACAACGCGGATGATAAAATGTTACCAAAAGCAGCTCAGCACTTCATCAATTCGTTCCCTTTCTTTTGCCTACAAACAGTATGACAAAGAACTACAGGGGAAAAGAAAACAGTTGTGTTAGGGCAGAGTATTCTGAGTTATTTTAATTATTGAGCATTTACAATGTGCTTAGCCTGGTGCTGGGTGCTGAGGACAGAGCCATGAACAGAATGCATTTCTTTGCTCTCCATCTAGAGCTTCAAATCTAATGCTGGATGTTTTTCCCTCCCTAAACGTCCTTCAAAGTTATCACAGCATCATCTTCCCATATATAAAAAAAAATAGCTGATGAGAGAATAAACGAGCAAAGATGCTCCTCTCCTTCTGGGTGATGTATTTCACTCCCGGCATCAGAGCCACCTCCAGCTGGACTACATATATGTCCGAAGAAAACCAAATGTAAATGTGGTAATGACATTTCGGTCCTATAATGTCTTAGGTTCCTTTGAAGCAAAAACGTTTCTAAAACTCCATGTTAAAGAAGAAGAAAAAAGTTAGGACTCGTTACTAATCTCGCAGCTGAATAATTAAGTATGCCTAATTCTGAAAGTAGCAAGCTAAATTATGCAGTGCCAAAAGTGACATCTCTCATACCTACACCATCCCGTCTATAGCGGCATGGTTTCAGCTTTATAGCTAAAATACGCTGCCAGAAAACCTAATAAAAGGAAGCAAAAATATTTCTGTTTATATCAGGCTGCCATTTGAGAGAGACTTTTAAATATGTTCTCCCCTATGTGTAAATCTGACAGCCGTTGCATAATTAAAACCCCACTGGAGAAGTTTCCTTTTAATCTTTTCAAAGCAAACCAATAAAACCATCCTTTAGGAGGTGAAATCATGGATTAATATTCTTTGGATTGTTTGAGTATCGCTGAGCTAGAAACTGCCTGCAAGAACACTGTTTAGTCCTAAACGAACATAAGCCACTGTCTTTATCTTTAGGGGTCATGTAATCACAGGAGATGCAGATAACAACATGCCGAAGGCCACACATGCATGGTTATGAGTGATGCTTGCCTTGGATATTGTGAAACGGAGGAACGAATAAACGGATGCGTTTACATCCAAACAAACTTGATTTCAACCCCTTAGGGATATGTCACATAGCATAAACGGGAGAAATAATCGTTGCCCAGGATTTCAGTTTAGTGTAAGCAATCAATATGAATAGTTTAGACCACAGAGTGGATTTTCACTTAGCTTGAGCTATTCAGATTGACTTTCAATTCAGCCTTGACTACCACTGAACAATCAACGGCAAATCTTCCCACTGGGTTTGTGTCCTATGGACACACATGTGTGTCTACACAGCTGCGAATTACCTCACTCTGGACATGGGGCCCTGTTCAAGCCAAATGTCAGGAGAAATATTCCATCTTGTCATGACATTTCATATAACATTGAGTGCACATGGCCACGAGTGAACTTTTCTTCTGTCTCCCTCTGGCTGAAGGCCCATTTCTGCCCTTTCCTCTCCTCCACGTACACACACGCATGCACGCATGCACACACACACACACACACACACACACACACACACACACACACAAAGGCAGAGAGTTCTTGGACCAAAGTTTACCCAAATGTCTCCTACTTGCTGGGCCCTCCTGTCTCTGACGTTCTGGTACTGGCTCTTGCCTTCCCAGCTGTCTACGACTTACCAGATGCTTCTAGTCTGTCTGACCTCTAAGATGGGTCTGATCCTTCAAGTTTTCTCTGGACTTAATCAACTGTTGGCTCAACCAACAGACCAATCCTCCTGCTCAGCCCTGTGTGCGGTGTCAGATACACAGACACACACACCCACTATAAATACTTCAGCTTCAAACAAGAATGTGCTTACCAGTTAGACGAATGAAACTGGTAGAACAAATACTACATAACTTGGATTCTGGATGCGGCTGAACACATAATTAACTGACCTGAGACAGGTCCCTTAACACTCTGAGCCACATGGGACTGGATCAAAGGACCCCTCCTGGTTCCAATCATCGTTAGTGAGGCTAGCCAAGATGTGATGCCCAAGAACACTGCAATCCAACTGCTCCTGTTAGAATATGCTTCAACCTTTGCCTTACAGAATAAGTTCTAACCTTTCAGCATACAGTACTGGGGCCTGATATATACACTGTATCATATTTATGGGAAGAAAGAAGGAAGAGTTTTCTTTCATTCTTTTTTTTTTTCTTTTTAGGGCCACACCGTGGCATATGGCAGATCCCAGGCTAGGGGTTGAATTAGAGCTGCAGCTGCTGGCCTATATCACAGCCACAGCAACGCCAGATCTGAGCTCTCTCTGAGACCTACACTGCAGCTCACGGCAATGCTGGATCTTTAACCCACTAAGTAAGGCCAGGGATTAAACCCGCGTCCTCATGGATGCTAGTCGGGTTCATTACTGCTGAGCCACAATGGGAACTCTGGAAGGAAGCGTTTTCTATACTAACGTCTAGATGAATCATTTAGCTGGGTCTACACAACACAAAAAAGAAACGTCCACACTGCTGCACAGACTGAACACACTGTGGTATTCACTGACCAAATAAAACTGAAGGCATGCTAATTTTTCTCATCGCTGGGATGAGGTAGCAGATAGAGAACCCTGAATGCCCATTTTGGACTCAGCTTTGGCTCCCTGAGCTACTATATATCAATAAAAGCACCAGTAATAATAATAATTGTCTCTGAAGACTCAGGGCATTCAAGGCAAAGAAACTATATAAGCAGAAGAGAAACTGACATATGTAGGTCTTTCCTTAAATCTCATCCAAGTACATTTTGCAAGAGAAGGCTGAAAACAATCATGCTACTTCAGGATTCAGCAAAACCTGTCTGACTGACAGAAGTGACCGATTTGGAGCACTGCCCCAGACCACGATAGCAGGTGGATAACTGAACAGAGACCCTGCTCCTTGTGTGGCTCTCCTGGCATGCCTGCAAAAGGCTAGTTCAATGCTGAGCTGTCCACAGGCTGATTCTGGTCCCTGAGTGCAGCACCTTTCAGAGATAAATGTTTCCCTGCAGCAGATTTTGGAAACAATGTGCTGGGTCATTTGTAACACAGCCAAAAGCTTCAGCGTAGCCCTCCTACACTTGCCTACATCCCAAAACACAAATCATGAAAGTCTGCTTGACTGAGGAACGGCCAATTCTGCCAGTAGATTAAAGGCTCAGGCTTGGAACAATTTGCCAACATGCAGACTTGATTTTGTGCAAAGAGCTGAGAGAAGCTTTAGAAGTCATGGCTGGGCAGTGAATGAAACACTGATGGGAACTCATCAGAGAGGAACAGAGACCACAGGTCAGTGGAATGAGGCCCCATTTGGATGGACTCATGACCACAGGGGAAGGGGACACTTGCTATTTCCTTTCCCGTTAGCTGGAGGGTTCCATTAGGAAGCCAAAGTCAGAGCCCATCAATGGGAAAGGAATGTTGTGGCTGCCCAGTTTGCACACAGGTGAGCCTCTAGGTAAAAGCAAAGGGTGTGTTTACAAGAGGAAGAGCACTAATCAATAATGAGCTATGAACACATGATGTCATCTTCCCGGACTAGGCGTCTTTAGCACTTTTAAAGCACTTAAAAAAAAAAAAAACTCTAGTTGCTATAGCAACTTGATGCAGCTCTTAAAAGGGGATTTTTTTAAAAGGGGGTCATTTTATATCTTCAATCACCATAACAACATGATATAGCTTTTAAAGGATATTTTTATCCAATTTGTGTGTGCTTTGGACTTGGGCCATATTTGCCTTTTCTATTTAAAGTCATCAGATCAAACATGACACATGAAAATTCATTGAAAGGAAGCTCTTTCATAGACTATACATATACGTGCAGAGAGCTGCTCATCTTCTGCACATGGATGCGGTCTTTCTGCTTCCCAGCAGCCATCTGCAACAGCTTACACTGGTCACTTAGTCCATGCCCCCTCTCTAAGCTGGCATACCAAACCAGCCCCAAACCCACCCACAGCAGCTGTGCCAATGAAATCCCTCACCTCTCAGCCTAGTGAACCCAGCTGCCGCCTCCTCCAAAACTACCACCAGGAAACAGTGCCTTGGGGTGACTAGTTCATGACCAACCAATTGCCTTCTTCCATTCTGGGACTCCAGAATGTAAATGGATGGGGCACACACAAAGTCTCGCCAAAGTGAAAATCTTGTATTCATTCTGCACTCTAGGCAGTCAGGGGAGGAGGGCTGTTTCACATGACACCCAGGTCCCAAGGAAAGGGGGGATGGGGAAAGTGGGTGAGAAGAAGAAAGAGTGAAACTGGGTAGAGTGGGGAGCAGTCATTCCAGAATCTCTACAGGAGACGCTCAGAAGAGGGGTGAAAGGAGGTGGGGGCTTCAAGGAATATTCCCACAGCATTGTTTGTACAGTGTCCAAATCATGAATTGGTTCACCAAAAATAAAAGGAAGGGATGATGGAAAGTATAGAGGAACTACCCCCTGCACCAAGCTACCCCTTGGTGCCACTACTGGTTGGCAAAGACGGCAAGGTAACAAAGAAGAGAGGTCAAGAAATTGGAGGGGAAGTTGGAGTGGGGTAGAGGGAGTAAGGGGAGAAAACCGAGAGGGGCCCAGAGCAAGAGCGGCGAAAGTCCCACTCTCCAAGTCTAATGGGCCTTTCTTTTGGGAGAGGGTAGTGGATCATGTAGAAAAACGTGGGAAGGAGTTTAGGGCTGAGTCTGGAGAAAGCGGTCGTCTTCCCCAGGGTAAAAGAGCTAGAGGGCTCAGAGAAAAGGCATGCTAAAAGAAGGAGGAAGAAGGGAAAGGAGATAAAAACGCCGTGAGTGGAGCAAGAAGGAGCTTTCCAAATCACCTGGATAAGAAAACGCAGGACCAGGGGGCGTGAAAAATAAGAAAGCAGCAGGCCCTTGATACCTGTTTTCCCAAGTCCTTTTTTTAGAGGCGAAAACTGAGGCACAAGCGGTTAGGCCACGCAGCTGGCAAGTGCTGGAGCGGGGGCGGCCCCGGGTCTGCCCAGCGCCGGGGTGAGGGTTCTCCCCGTTCGACCTCTCCGCCAGGCAGTCACTGCAAGGTGAGCGCCAAAGATGGGCCTTTCAGGCCACCGCCCCCGCCGAAAGCCAGTAAAGAGAGACAGGGGCAGGAGGACGGGACGGGAGCGGAGGAGAGGGCGAGATGAAAGTAGGCAACCGGGCATCAGAAGGAGGGACACGGTTGAACCCGGGGCAATGGAATAGGCGGCAGGTGAAACGCGCGGAGAGGAAAGTCGCGCGCAAGGCGCGCCGCTCACCTATGGTCGATACCACGGTGCCCACGAAGTAGAAGGCGCCGGGAAAGTCCCAACGCGGGCGCAGCGCGTCGGCCCGGACGCCGGCGGCCAGCGCGGCCTCGTAGTGCCGGAGGAAGGCGCGCAGCTCCGGCTCCGCCACGCCGTGCGCCGCGCTGAAGTTGCGCAGCGTGGCGCCCCAGCGCGCCCTCGCCTCCGCCTCGCCCGGGCTCTCGAGCGCCGAGAAGACCGTGGCGCCCGCCACCAGGTAGAGGCCGATGAGCGCCGCCAGCAGCACGAAGCGGCCCGTGTCCTCGTTGAGGTGCGAGCGGCGGCAGCAGCAGCAGCAGCAGGAGGGGCGCGGCAGGCGGCGGCGGCAGCGGCGGGGCGGGGGCCGGGGGCTGCGGGAGGACATGGTCCGGAGCTCAGCCCCGGGGCCGGGGCGGCGCTCGGGGCCCGGGCCGCGACATCCCCCCGGCGGGAGCAGAAGCGTGAGGATGGTGGCCAGGAGTCGGGGGCTGCCGCGGAGCCCCTCGCCGCCTCCTCCAGAGCCCGGACGGCAGGGCGCCTCCGCCTCCTCCTCGGCGCTCAGGCCGCACACGGGTCCCGCGGCCCTTCGGGCGCCCGAGTTGGGGCGCTCCTCTCCGCGCCCCGACGCCTGGAGGGCTCCCGAGGTTCCTCACCCACAGCCCTCGGGCGCGGGGGTCTGAAGCTAGGCCCCTGCCGCCTTGTGGCCGGCGTCCGCGGGGCCCCCGGCCTCATACTCCTCTGCAGACAGGCCGCGGGCTGCGGGCGGGGCGGGCTGTAGAGCCCGGGCGCCTAGAACTGGGACGTGGCAACAGGGCACGAAGAGAGACCCCCGGGGCGTCCCATGAGGCTTTCCAGGTTCAGCTGCTCGCTGGCACAGGCTTCGCGGGCAGTCCAGCTCCCGCCCCCGGGCTTGAGCTGGCGGCGTCGGCTTCCGAGCCTCGGAACCGAGCGGAGTCCGGGGAAGCGCTCCGTTTCCAGCTCCAGCCAGAGAGCCGCCCGGCACGGAGAGGCGGAGTCACTGGAGCCCGGGGCGGGGTGTTGGAGGGGTGGGGAGTCAGGAAGGGAGGGAAGGGGTGGGGAGTTGGGCTGCTGCGACGCCTCCCGGTAGTGCTGGAGGCACTAATGCGGGGCATGGAAGCAGGTGTCCGGACTGCGGTGCTGGCTACCACCCCGCCAGGGAACCCCGTTCTGTCCCTCCCTGCGCTTCGGCTCCTGAATCCATCCCTATGTCCAAGCTAACATCAAACTTTGCTCAACTTGATGGTGCCCTGAGGTCTCAGGTGCTGGAGGCCGAACCACACTAATCCCCCGACACCGGGTTCTCCAGCTCCACTCTGAAGTTTAAGTTCCCATTCGCTCGCTTCTTCTCCCTGATCCATACACAGCGCCAGGTCTCGGAGGGTTCCTTTGGGGGAAACGATCCCGCTTCGGAGTGGGGGTGGGGGTCACCCGGATCCGGGCTGCCAGGGAAGGAGGGAGGGAGTCTCCTCCCCCTCCCGACTGAACGGGCGGCCGGCGTCAGCACCGCGGACAGCGCATCGGTGCCGCAGCCGCGGGGCGGGCGGCGCTGGGGCTGCGGGGACCCGCGGCGGACACGAGCGGGTCACCCTGATGCGCTGTGCTCCCCAAAGCCTCTGTGTCCCTTTCTACCTCTCGTGTCTTCCCCTTAACCCCTCAGGCAGGTGCGGTCGCAGAAGCAGAGTGCTGACAGGGCGGGGACGCTGCGGAATAGAGGCGGGGGAGGAGTCAAGCGCGAGTGGGGTACCAAGGTGCGGCAGGGAGGAGGCCACCCAGATGCTGGATCCCCTCTCGCCACCCCAGGTCCCTAGCCCTCGGGCCCAGGGTGGGGACCCTGAATAAGAACCTGGCTGCAGCCGCGTGGGTAGAGGAGGTGTAGGGGGAGCTCACTAGCCGGCTTCCAAGGCCGGCGGCGGGAAAGCTCTGTTCTTGAGCCCTGGGGTGTGCGGGGAGGAAACCGTCGCCCCCTCTGCCTCGCGGCAACAGGGAAACACCGCGGGGGGGAGGGTCGGCCTTACAAAGGGAGCTCTCTGCCGGATTCAGTCCAGCTTTACCTGGATCTCTAAGTTCTGGGTCGAGGAACACCCTTCATACAGACAGAAAACCATCCTCTTCTGGCAGCTAGCCCCTTCTCTGTCCACCCCCCTTCCAGAGAGGGGGACCCTGATGATGATTATGAGACGATACAGATAGCAGAAAGTGAAGATAATGATAGGGACTGTCTTATATACCCTAGGTGGGTGAACTGTGACAAAATCCAGCGCTGGCCCCTCACCCCAAATCTCGGACTGTTTGGCCTCCACCGTAGAAAACACTCAAGCTAAGGTCAACCCAAAATAGTAGCATCATCAGTCCCCTAGGCATCAGGGGACCCAGTGTGGCTCCTAACCAAGCCTCCGCTATTCACGGAGCATTTCAAGGGCTGAAAACCCAGTCTTTCTGACCCAGTGCCTGGAGGTGGAGACTAGAGGCTGGGGGATGGGGGTGCAGGGCAAGAGAGCTGTCCAGAAGCTAAAAGGCATCTAACTTGGGATGTTGATTTTCCCAAACCAGGGCACAGTTGGGTCTTCCAAGAAATTCTACTTCCGTTTATAGATGGAGCCAATTGTACTCCCCTTTGTGTTAGGGAAGGGACAAATGGGAGAGGCTTCACCCCCACCACAGTCAGAACCAGCCTTACTGGTACTGGGTGTCATGTGGTTAGTTTTGCAGTGATCTGCTCAGAAATGGACAGAGGAGTCTGTGTGAGGGGCAGAAAGTCTCAATCACTGAGAACATAGAGCCCCCTCCTCCTTTTTCTGGAGCACAGCTGGAGCCTTAGGTAAACACAAATTATTGCCGTTGCAGACTATTATTATTGGCAAAATGCACTTGAAGTATCCTCTCCAAGCCTATGCCTCCCCTGGGCTCACCGCTGGTGTCACCTCTGCCTGTTCTCCCATCCCTACCATACCCCCATTTCTACAAGCTCCTACAGGCAGGGAGGACAGCCTAGCCACGGACCTCTAGGGCCATATTCCACTTGACTCAGCTCTGACAGAAGTCCTAGAAGTGTCGTTCCAGGAGTTGGCCCTGGAGTCTCCAGATGCAGCTGAAGGGCATTGCCAGATCTCTCAGTGGTTTTCTTTGCCCAGATTCCCAGGGCAGGGACAGGGTGCATTGCTGCAGTGTTCTGTGCCTCTGGACCTACTCCTTGCCCAGTTGGCAGATGGCCTGCCTTGTCCTCCAGCTTGTTATTCTAGCTTGATTAGTAGCAAACCCCTGGCATCAATCTCGGCTCCGAATGACCTAATCAATTTATATAATAGGGAAATGATGAGTTCCCTGAACATAGGCACAGGTCCTTTGGGGAAGCAGCGCCATGATGAATGCTGCTTTTGCCCACTAAATCAGTATAAGTCACTGGCTTCCAGCTGGCTATCCTCAAAGCCTTTACTTCAGTGCTGAATTGCTGCAATAACCTCCAAAGAATGGGGCCTTGCCATCATATATGTGTCCCTGCTTCAGTCTGCCCTGCCCATTCCTCCCCATCATTGCCCTGGTCATGCCCATTTGATCTGATCATGTGACTGATGACCCTAGACCACAGTCTCCAATGGTTCCTTCAAAGCTATAAAACTCAGTCTTTAAACCTTTGCAACTGCCCTTCAAAGCCCTTGATGATATGATTCTCACAAATCATTCCAACTTCGTCTTCCACTACTTGCTGCTTATTTCTCAAGTACTCCATACTCAGTCCAATCACCAGCACTTTGCTTTTGCTATGCCCCCTGCTGTAAAGTCTTCTTTCTCTTCTTCTCCAACTCTTCATAAGTGCAGTTCAACTCAGGTTAGACCTTTTTTTCTTCCAGAGAACGTTTCCTTTGTAGGATATTTTGATCCACCACTTTGATTGCCATCATTTCAACTGTGTATCATTTGATTCTGCCATGCCCTCAAGAACTTCAGACCAGACACACGAACAGGTATAGCCCTTCTCTCTCTCTCTTACTGTCTTTATTTTGTAAAAGGAAACACAATGGCAGGAGTGCTAACTAGGAAAATTAGGTAAGGTCAGATGCAATCATTTGATGATTCCACTTCTAGGTATTTATACCCAAGATAAATGAAAACATAACATTCATGCAAAAACTTGTATGTGGGTGTTCATAGCAGCATTATTCTTAAGAGCCAAAAAGTGGAAACAACCCATATGTCCATCAACTTATCAATAGATCAGTCTAATGGGGTATATCCACACAATGAAATATTCAGCAATAAAAAGGACTGAAGTACTGCTTCATGCTACAACATGAATGAATCTTGAAAGTGTTATCCTAAGTGAAAGAAGCCAGTCACAAAAGATGATGTAAAGTATGATTTCATTTGTATCAAATGTCCAGAATAGGAAACTCCATAAAGACCTAGTAATTTAGTGGTTGCTTAGGGCTGGGGGATTGAGGAGGAATGGGAGTGACTGCTAATGAGTATGAGATTTCTTTTGAGAGTGATAAAAATATTCTGAAATTGATTGTGGCTATGATTGCACAGCTCTGTGAATATACTAAAAAGCATCAAAGTGTACATTTTAAATGTGTGAATTGTATGGTATGGGAATTATGTCTCAATAAAGCTGTTAACAAAAAAATACAAATGCAACTAATCAAGCCAATCTTTACTGAAAAAAAATGGAAATAGAAAAGAACTTATCCCAAGAAATACATTTCTCTAAAATAAAAAAAAACAAGAAGAAATAGGAAGAGCTGAGCTGTGCTAAAGAGAAAATTAATTATGAAATTTAACTTGAATTAAGGAGTTTGCACCACAAAGTACTTTCTCATAAAAATTAATCTGTGTTGGTAACATTTTGATGAAAAATTCTACATTCCAAGTAGCAAATTCAAAACGTCCCAGGGGAGTTCGGGTGGTGGCGCAGTGGTTAACGAATCTGACTAGGAACCGTGAGGTTGCGGGTTTGATCCCTGACCTTGCTTGGTGGGTTGAGGATCTGGCGTTGCTGTGAGCTGTGGTGTGGGGGTTGCAGACGTGGCTCAGATCCCGAGTTGTTGTGGCTCTGGCGTAGGCCGGTGGCTATAGCTCCAATTGGACCCCTAGCCTGGGAACCTCCATATGCCACAGGAGTGGCCCTAGAAAAGGCAGAAAGACAAAAATAAAACAAAACAAAAGTCCCAGGTACCTCCAAACCTCTTTGATCTTCAGGATCTCAGAACTCCTCTAATACTTATTGTTTGCATTACTCATTGGTAATTAGTTGTGTAACAGGATACTAAATATATGTTTGTATATCTATATATAAATAATGAAAATATAACTTAAAACCTGGAGTAGCTGATCTTCTCTATCCTGTGAAAGATCTCTTGAGTAGCCTTAGTTGTTTAAATGCAGAAATCCTCCTCCCCTCATTCTTCTGGAATGAGATTTTATAAGACCTTTTTATGTTTTATGTGATTTGTGACTTTCTCACACCATGTTCTACAGAGCTGGTGGCCAAGGAGGAGTGAGCCCAATTTCACCCAAGGCCTTCTGGTATGGAAAGGAAAAATATCTGATCTGTCTTTCCTGAATTTGAGGTCAGAGAGCCTGTTGAGGATAAGTAGGGGGCAGTGTCTAACTACAGCCCAGGAGCTGGGAGAAAGGCCTCTTGAAATTGTTCTGAGGAAGAGGAATCTGAGTAGAGGCTAGGTTCAGACAAGTGTCTGCATGTTTTGGCGGGACAGGATATAACTGATACTGGATGCCCCATAGGTCCATCTCCCTGGCACTGCTGCTATGTGAGGTTTGAAGAGATTTGAACCTGGACTTGTGACCTGAGAGGAGGGCAGCCCTGGTGCCCCAGGTGGCAACTTAGGTGGTAAAGTGCATCTGAACAGGGATAGAAAAGCAACACCGCAAAGGGTCCAGAGGCACTTATAATTACAGGGGTGACGTTGCTCCTTTTCTTTCCCACTGGTATTTGGAGGAGGGAGTTACTTTTGGACTGAATAAGCCTGCATTTCCTCACTGATCTATTACCTAGATGTTCTCACCATTGTTAAGTGGGCATTGAAATCTCCAACTATTACTGTAGAATTATCCATTTCTCCTTTCAGATGTATCAGCATTTGTTTCACATACTTTGCAGCTTTGATGCCTGGTGTACATATGTTTACAATTTTTATAGCTTCTTGACAGATTTACCCTCTATCAATATGTAATGTTGATAAAACTTTTTTTTGTCTTTTGTACCAATTTTTTAATTTAAAGTCTATTTCACCTGATACTGCTATAGTTACTTCATCTCTCTTACAGTTACTATTTGCACGGAATATCTTTTTCTATCCTTTAACTCTTAATGTGTTTGTGTCTTTGGGTGTTGAATCTCTTGTAGACAACATACGGTTGGGTCATGAGACTCTGTCTTGCAACCGAACTTGATAAGAATGCGGAGTTCCCGTCGTGGTGCAGTGGTTAACGAATCCGACTAGGAACCATGAGGTTGCGGGTTCGATCCCTGCCCTTGCTCGGTGGGTTAACGATCCGGCGTTGCTGTGAGCTGTGGTGTAGGTTGCAGACGCGGCTCGGATCCTGCGTTGCTGTGGCTCTGGCGTAGGCCAGTGGCTACAGCTCCAATTGGACCCCTAGCCTGGGAGTCTCCATATGCCACGGGAGCGGCCCAAGAAATAGCAAAAAGACCAAAAAAAAAAAAAAAAAAAGAATGCCTATGATTGTGCAGCTGCCTCCTAATATATATTCCCAAATAATCAATGCATATATACTTACTGAGAATGTGTCGGGTACCAAACAGTGTGCTATGAACTCTGTATTTGTGTTTGTGTATGTGTGTGATGAGCTCTGCTCTCCCTGAAAAGGGCTTAAAGCCTGGCTGGGGAGACAAGATATACATCTGGAAGCGGTAAGGTCTGTAAGGACCATGTTACAGCAGATACAGTTAGGAGCTGACCGTGCAGTACTGGTCACGGGAGGTCAGAGAGAGGGGTCTGTGTTGATGGCTGCGCGAGTTAGAAGTTTTGGGTAGCAGGCAGTATGTGGCATGGTCCTGAAGGATGGGTAGGGTTCAGCTGCACTGGAGCAAAGGGAACATTCCAGCCAGGAGAACTGAGCTGGGTGCAAGTGTGGAAGTAGGAAAGAGCATATTGTGTTCAAAAAGCCATGGCAAATAGAGTGTAGATGTGAGTGAGAAGAAAGGGAAGGTTCTCTGTCTTTTATATTCCATGACTTCATTTGCTGGCCCCTCAGCCTCTCAATATGACTTTAGTGCATGCAGTAACTGACCCTGTGAAACTCAAAGATGAATGCTTTCCTTCCAGTGTGAGAATCAGATGTCTCGTATAAATGGACTTGGGCTTAATGATGCCAGCTTTATGGCAAACTTTTAGTTTCCCCACTTATACCATCACATGCGGGGCAGGGAGGAACAGCTGGGGCTGCAGAGGAAAAGAAAGACAGATGTGGAACATATTGAGTGTTCTGTCAAGGGCTCTGGTGTTAAAACATCCCTGGGCTCCAGTTTCCAGAACTGTCTCTGCAAAGAATTCACTGTCATCTTTATATCACCATGATGCTTGAGGATTAAAGAAGTCACTGATGCCTGTCTGTTTACAAAGAGCTTGGAAATGAAGCCCAGAGTCCTAGGGTGTTGCTCTGAGGCCCCTGGAGACCACTCCTTGCTTCCTAATTTTCTTGTCCAGAAAGCTGTGGGGTTTTTGTCTAAATGTTTCCATGAGCGCACTCTTCTAATGTCGAGTCATTTTTATTAAGGAGTGACTTTTAAGTGTCTATTTCAATTCTTATTTTAAAATCTGATTTTTTGGAGTTCCCGTCGTGGCGCAGTGGTTAACGAATCCGACTAGGAACCATGAGGTTGCTGGTTTGGTCCCTGCCCTTGCTCAGTGGGTTAACGATCCGGCGTTGCCGTGAGCTGTGGTGTAGGTTGCAGATGTGGCTCGGATCCCGAGTTGCTGTGGCTCTGGCGTAGGCGGATTTGACCCCTACCCTGGGAACCTCCATATGCCGCAGGAGTGGCCTAAGAAATAGCAAAAAGACCAAAAAAAAAAAAAATCTGATTTTTTGTTCTTAGGTGAAGCTATCTATCTATATACACCTCCTGATTTTGTCCCAAGTGGATTTTGATATGGCTTTTTAAAGACTGTGTAAGTAATGTATAAATAACTTAGAATAATTGGAAAATTTGAAAAAAGGCAAAAAAAGAAAAAAAATTACTCCAAATTCCAATCCATTATCTAGAGAGAATTACTGTTATCAGTCATTTTAATGACTGTCCTGTGTGGTTGGCTGGCTCTATCTATCCATCTACCTACACATGCATATTTAATTTTATTAAAATTATGGGATACTTTACCTACCATTTTAAACTTACTCTTTAACATTATAGGTCATTCAAAAATATTTTGATTTCAATTCAAACAATTCAAATCTGTGGAGCACCTACTATTCAGGTACCTGGGATTGATTAAAGATCATGGAGTTTATATATATAAAGAAAGGTTGTGGGGGTCATTTCTTGGCATAGTACCCTTTCAAATGAAGATTTAGCTAGATTTCACATTGACAGGTATTCCTGGATTTTTAAGATTTCCCCCTCATCCCTTACCCCATCTTTTTTTTTTTAATCATTCTTTTTTTTTTTTGTCTTTTTGCCTCTTCTAGGGCTGCTCCCTTGGCCTAGGGAGGTTCCCAGGCTAGGGGTCGAATCGGAGCTGTAGCTGCTGGCCTACACCAGAGCCACAGCAACGCGGGATCTGAGCCTTGTCTGTGACCTACACCACAGCTCATGGCAATGGCGGATCCTTAACCCACTGAGCAAGGCCTCATGGTTCCTAGTCAGATTCATTAACCACTGAGCCACGACAGGAACTCCCTTTTTTATCATTCTTTAATTCCCTATTAAAATATCAATAAATGTTTTGATTTGGCTTCTTCACAGTGAGACTGCTAGTTACCACTCAAATCTATTCTCTACCTCTTTTTCAGCAATAAAATACCCATTTAATTTGTGATGTCAATGCGCCCAATTAAAAGACTACACTGTCAAGCCTCCTTTGTAGTTAGGTGAGACTGTGTTTTCAACTTCTAGCAAAATATTATGTGGAACTTGTAGGAAGATTGCATAAAGTAAGCCATAGGAAGGGGTGCTCCTTTATCCTTCCACTATTTCTCCTTCTTCAGTCATGCTTCCTAGAATGTGGATGTGATGGCTGGGGCCCCAGCTGCCATCTTGAATCATGAGGTGACCTTGAGGAAGGAAGCCACATTGTGGAAGAGCAAGATGATGGAATGAGCTTACATAACAGAGGAATGCCTATTTCTAGTCTTCTTGTATGAAAGAGAATTAAACTTTATGAATTCAATCCGCTTTACTATTTGAATATTCTGAATATTCAAGAATTCCTGGTTGAAATCAGTCTAAGATGAGCATATAAAACTTTGAGTATTGTGAGACAATCATTAGGTCTGACTCCTTCATCTGCTCCAAATTTTCCCACTCATCTCCCAATTTCCCTTCTCTCTGATATCTTGTAGCTTGTGGTCTCATGATGCTTGACTTTCCTCTGTGTGTGTGTGTGTGTGTGTTTCCACTTTATTCCTACATAATCTTGCAAGTGGGGGAGCTGAAATATCAGCAACTTTTTTTTTTCTTTTTTTTTGTCTTTTGTTGTTGTTGTTGTTGTTGCTATTTCTTGGGCCGCACCCGCAGCACATGGAGGTTCCCAGCCTAGGGGTCGAATCGGAGCTGTAGCCACCGGCCTACGCCAGAGCCACAGCAACGCGGGATCCGAGCCGCGTCTACAACCTACACCACAGCTCACGGCAACACTGGATTGTTAACCCACTGAGCAAGGGCAGGGACCGAACCCGCAACCTCATGGTTCCTAGTCGGATTCGTTAACCACTGCGCCACAACAGGAACTCCAGCAACTTTTCTAATTCCATAACATTAGGTCTCCAGAGCCAAAAACAAAAACAAAGCAGAGGAGGAGGACAAAAGTCAAAAGAGGCTTTGGAGTTACCATAGCTAATGTCTCATTGTTTGAATGAGTCAGAGGTCTGAGAATAATGAACTTATCTTTAGAGATTAGAGCATTTATTTTGGCTGAGAAACTTTTAAAAAGGAGGATTGAGCCCAAGAAGAAAGAGGAATGGAAGCCAGCACTGGAGAGCGGGCAGTTTTTGGAAGCAATTTTTCTCATAACCAAACCATTCTTCCAATGTTGACTGGGTTCTGGGTTGTCAAACAAGTGTAAAGACAAGAGATTTGTTAATGAGACATCAGTTAAACCTCTCATGCTGAAGATGGATCAAGCAGAGAACATCATGCTCACCTTAAACATTTGAGTTTCCCTTGCTAATAGCCCATTGATGGTCTTGGTGGATAGAGAGATTAGAGACGAGAGAGTGATGTCTGGAGGGGTCGGATCGATGGAGGTAGGTGTGAGGATGGGGTGGGGAGAAGGATCTTGGAGACCCCTTTCCAGTGTTAGCTAAGTCAGTAGGGTTTCTAGGGGCAGCTGTTTTCCTTATGGGTAGAAGGTCTTCTCTATAGGTGAACATGTGAGTGTGATCAGCCTGCTTTCATTCCTCTCAACCCCCTCTCTTTCTCCCTTCTTTCCTTCCTTCCTTCTACCTATACAGCAAATATTTCCAAACCTCTACTCTGTGCCAGGAACCGTGCAATTAAGGATTCTGACTCATTACAAATTATTTTAAGGTGGGGTAGGAAGGAGGGTGGAGTGTTATTGGCGGGGGGGCGGGTGGGGTGGTGGAATCATGGGTAAGAAAGCTAAAGCCCAGAGGGACAGTCAGAGGTACTCACATCCTGCAGTGCCTTTGAAAACTTTATCTGTCCAAAAGCCCACTGGACCGACTGTCTTGAAGTGGGGTGTACTCTACCTCAATGTGGTCCAGGAGCGTCCTTCATCCAAGTTCCCTGGAGCGCTTACTGAACATGCAGTGCCCAGGGCCCCACCCAGACCTGCAGAATCCCAACATCTCAGAATTAGGCCTGGGAACTTACTGGGGCCGTAGACCTCCCAGATGAGCCTCCCGTACCCTGGTGTTTGCGGAAGTTGGGCTGGGGCCATTGGAGCAACTAAAATAGGCCTTACAGGGTCAGAGTCTGGAAATATATTTGGCCATTATTCCTGTGTCAGGAGGAAAGCTAAAAGAAATGCAAAACCAGCTCTAGGGCCAGCTTTGCTTCTCACTGGCCAGGTGACCTTGGCTAGTCACCCTCAGCTTACAGGTAATTTTTTGAGCTGGACCCACCAGGAAACCTCCCCTTCCTTGATACAGCATCATGATTGTCCAGGAATCCTGGATGCTCAGCACAGGGACAAAGAGGTAATGTCATTAAAAATCTTTCTTGTTCCTGTCATGGCGCAGCAGAAAAGAATCCGACTAGGTAAGAACCATGAGGTTGCAGGTTTGATCCCTGGCCTCGCTCAATTGGGTTAAGGAGCTGGCATTGCCGTGAGTTGTGGTGTAGGTCAAAGATGTGGCTCGGATCCTGCGTTGCTGTTGTTGTGGCATAGTCCGGCTGCTGACCCCTAGCCTGGGAACCTCCATATGCCGTGGGTGCAGCCCTAAAAAGCAAACAAACACACAAAAACCTTTCTTGGGAGTTCCTGACATGGCACAAAGGAAACAAATCTGACTGGTACCCATGAGGATGCAGGTTCTGTCCCTGGCCTCACTCAATGGTTGGGGATCCAGCGTTGCTGCGAGCTGCGGTGTAGGTCACAGATGAGGCTCGGATCTTGAATTGCTGTGGCTATGGTGTAGGCCAGTGGCTGTAGCTCTGATTTGACTCCCTAGCCTGGGAACTTCCATATGCCGTGGCTGCAGCCCTAAAAAGCAAAAATAAAATAAAGTAAAATAAAATAAAATAAAAATACATCCATACATAAAAGTAAATAAAAAATAAAAACATTTCTTATGAGTGACTCTCAAGAGACACCTCTTCAGAATCAGAAGTAATTCCATTTTTATCCCAGACTCTCCTGCCCTGTTGTCAGGGAGGTTCCTGGAGGCCTAGGAACCCAGACTCAGGCTTTCACAGGAACAGAGCCTTGAAAATGTGTCTGCATTATCTCCAGATTCCCAGAGGAGGTGGTCCCAAAGCCCCAGGTTTGTAGACCCTTCTTTTCAGCACATTTAGCAACTCACACCCTCATAGTAGTGCAACAGAGGAGAACCGAGAACCGTCAGGCAGAGGGAGGAGGGAGAATGAAAAGAGGGGCAAGAGGTTAGCCGGAAGAATTCCAGTCTCTCCCCAGCTTGTTATGCCAGGAGGAGAGTGCTGAGTAAAATACTGTTGGGGGCTTCCTGTTGTGGCGCAGCCGAAATGAATCTGACTAGTATCCATGAGGATACAGGTTCAATCCCTGGCCTCACTCAGTGGGTCTAGAATCCAGCATTGCCTTGAGCTCTGGTGTAGGTTGCAGATGAGGCTTGGATCCTGCATTGCTGTGGTGGAGGCCAGCAGCTGTAGTTTCAATTTGACCCCTAGCCTAAGAACTTCCATATGCTGTGGGTACAGCCCTAAAAATAGAAAAAAATAAAGAAAGCCCTTATCATATTCTGAGCAGAGGGTGCTAGATTCTCAGGCTGCCTCTGATTCTCCCAAGGTCTCCGTGTGGGTCTGGGGAGCCTGGTCTGGAGCCCTGACTTCCCTCTCACCTGCTACACCTAAGCAGACACCCAACTCCTGTCCATTTCACCTTAGAAATTGTCTCAAATGGACCTTCCTTCCCAAGCCCATTCCACTTGTTGCCGTCCTTCCATGTGCTCTGCTTGAGAGTCTTCCTTCCATAATCCACCCTCCACAGTGGCTTCCTTCCTAAAACACACACTTGGGGAGCTCCCTGGTGGCCTCTCAGTTAAGGACCCAGCTTGTCATTACTGTGGCACGGATTCCATCCCTGGCCCGGGAACTTCCAAATGCCCTGGCTTGTGCACTTCTGGTGGCCCCCAGAACCTAGAGGAGCAGTCTCTTTAGAGCAGCCCTCAAGTTCTCTCTCTTTTTTTTTTTTTTCCTTTTTCCAGCCATACCCTCGGCATATGGAAGTTCCCAGGCTAAGGTGTGAATCAGAGCTGTAGCTGCTGGTCTACACTACAGCCACAGCAATGCCAGATCCAAGCTGCATCTGTGACCTATCCCACAGCTTGCAGCAACCCTGGATCCTTCACCCACTGAGTGAGGCCAGGGATGGAACCTGCATCCTCATGGAGACAGCGTTGAGTTCTTAACTTGCTGAGCCACTCCAGGAACTCCCAGGTGTCTGCTCCTTCTGACCTAACCCACCTGCTACACCTGTGGCCCCCTCCCTCCCTGTACACCTGATGCTACAGTGGCAGGTCAAGGAACTTCTCAGTCTTCTTCCAATACACACATACCATCTCTTCGCTTTGGCCTCTTCCTGGCATGCCCTTCCTTCTTCGTTACCAGAAACTCTATTTCCTTTGTCAGCATAGCCACAGACATGTCACCTCCTCTGCCAAGACACCATCAAACCTCCACCTGCCCGCCACCCCCTCCCCTCCGGCCCCAGGCAGGAAAATTCTGCTGTTGCTTTCTCCCTGGCTCAGGAGAGGGCAAACACTCGTGCAGTTCTGGCGCATCATGGATGCTTGAGGAACCATGAAACGAAAGACCACATAGCATATGATGCCATTTATGCGAAATGTCCAGGATAGGCAAGTCATAGGAGAGAGAGAATAGATTAGTGGTTGCCAGGGGAGGCAGGGAATTGGGAGATTTGAGGGGTTTGGGGGGATAATGGAAATGTTCTGGAATTAGATAAGGGTGGTGGTCACAAAATGCCGTGAGTGTACTAAAAAAACCCACACTGACTTGTACACTTTAAAATGGTTTACGTGGTGAATTTTATGTTCTATAAATTTTCTCTCAACAAAAAATTTGGTAAATGAAATGAAATGAAAAAATGAGTGGGTAATAAAACACTTTTTAATTTTCTAGTTTCCTTCTTTTTTTTTTGGATTTTTTGCCATTTCTTGGGCCACTCCCGTGGCATATGGAGGTCCCCAGGCTAGGGGTCTAATCGGAGCTGTAGCTGCCAGCCTACACCACAGCCACAGCAATGCGGGACCCAAGCCACATCTGCGACCTATACCATAGCTCACGGCAACGCCGGATCCTTAACCCACTGAGCAAGGGCAGGGATCAAACCTGCAACCTCATGGTTCCTAGTCGGATTCATTAACCACTGAGCCACAATGGCAACTCCTCTAGTTTCCTTTTATCTCATATTCTTTCCCCACTCCCCATTCACTTCCTCATTGACCAACCTTTTCATTGAAATGAAGAATTTATCCATCACAGACCATAACAGAATTATAATAAAATCCAATTGGCAGTGTTAGATCAATGGGGTTTGACTCTTGTGAGGTGTCTTTTTCATGCTCATGTAGAGACTTTGAAGGGGGAGACCCTCTCTAGAACGTCATCTTCCATACATCCATTACCCTTTGCTAAAGATCCACCTTGAGCGTTCCCACTGTGGCACAGTGGGTTAAGGATCCAGTGTTGCCACAGCTATGACATAGGTGGCAGCTGCATCTCTGATGCGATTCCTGGCCCAGGAACTCCAATATGCTGCAGGTACAGCTGAAAAAGAAAAAAAAAATAAAGATCAAACATGCACGGATAGCAGGGAAACAAATCACCGTTAGGATTGTTTGAGGTTAGGCTGTGACCAAAACAAATTTTCAAAGCCCTTCATGCACATGGGCTTATTGGCTCATCATGAAAGCTTTTGAGGCGGGGGTGTCCTTTTTTTTTTCTCTTGAGTATCGGCGATTTACAATATTGTATTAATTCCTGCTGTACAGCAGTGACTCAGTTATACACATATTTACATTCTTTTTAATATTCTTTTCCATTGTGGTTTATCACAGGATATTGACTATAGTTCCCTGTGCTATAAGTAGGACCTTGTGGTTTATCCATTCTATATATAATAGTTTTTAACCTGCTAATCCCCAACTCCCAATCCTTCCCTTCCCTACCCTCTCCCTCTTGGCAACCACAAGTCTGTTCTGTATGTCTGTGAGTCTATTTCTGTTTTGTAGATAAGTTTATTTGTGTCATGTTTTAGATTCTACACAGAAGTGATAGATGGTATTTGTTTTTCTCTTTCTAACTTATTTCACCAGGTCCCTTCATGTTGCTGCGGCCAAGCACCCTTCTAAATACTTTCGACGGATTAAGGCCTTTAGTCCTCACAATGACCCTATAAGGTGGGTGTTACTGTTGTCCCCCTTTTGTAGATGAGGGAATTGAGGAATTGAAGTTAGGTCATTTGTCCAAGGTTACACAACTAGCAAATGGCAGAGCTGGAATTTGAACCCAGCTGACCTTCACCTGGCTCACCTGCCACTTCACAAACATGAACCTTGAGGAACCATGAAAGGAAAGACCACACATTATATGATTCCATTTATACGAAATGTCCAGGATAGGCAAGTCCATAGGCGATAGAGAATAGATTAGTGGTTGCCAGAGGAGGGAATTGGGATATTTGAGGGTTTTTTTGGGGGGATAATCGTTCCAAAGTCCACCATCCAAGTGGAGTCCACAGAGCTGCCTGGTGAGTGGGACAGGTGATCGATGCCAATGGGAGATTTTGGCTGAAACATTGGCAGGTGGAGGATACCACTCACAGGAGTAAATCGGCACTTAATCAGATCTCACAGGAGGTTAATTTGTGATTGTAAAGGCTTTCTGTCGCACACTTTGCTTCTTTCCCTAGAGAGGGAATAATCTGCACGGGCTATGTTCACGTTTGTGAGGTGGCAGTGAAGGATGTAGGAGCTGGTGGGGAGCAGAGTGCACCTAGGTGGGCGAGCCGTGAAGGAGGTGAGGTCAGCCTCCTCATCCAGCTCTCAGCCCCTCCGTCCTCCCGGGCACTCTGCAGACCATCCAGCTTCTTCACTAGCCTTTGTCCTTTCCTTCAGCACACTGGATTACTTCCCTGTTTCAGAAAGACTGAAAGTCATCTCCCTTGTCCTCTAGAGGGAAATGCCCTGTTTCTGAAGCAAAGAGCTAGAGGGAGGTGGTTAATTAAATTTTCAAGTTAAGTAGACAGTGGCTTCCTTAGTTCCCTGACGTGAGGGTCAGCACTAATTCTTTAAAAAGAACACTGTAGAGACTCAGCAAATTCTGAAGGTAAGTTGGATGCTTGCCTCACTCGGGCACAGATGCAGGGCCTGGTACCCACATTCTCCCTGCCCCTCCCTCATCTCTCTCCTTCCTATGAAGCTCAGCGACTACATTATTCCTTCATCTGAGCCGAGGACCCAAGGGTGGCAGGAAGTGGGGGCCCTGAGGGGGGTCATTCTCTGCTCCAGAGGACATAAGATTTCTGGAATGAATGCCTTCAGCTGGGTATATTCCTTGGTCAGTCATCGCCAAGTCCATAATGGGAGCCGTGGTGGTGCTTACCGTGTGAGAGAGAAAGTGCCAGGGAGGAAGATGCGGGGGGCAGGGGGCTTGTGGGGGGAGGTCCATGAAAGGAGGACTTGGAGCCTGTGTGAGAGAGATGGCAGCCCCCTGGGAAGGAAGGGGCAGGAAGAAGATAGAGCGCTCTGGTCAGCTTGTTCCTGGCACGGCAAAGACTGTTCGGTGGTCGAAGAGAAGATTACAGAAGGGTCCACAGGGTCAGTGGGCCTGTGAGGGATGCTGGCCATGTTTCCTAACCTGAAATCAGGACACATGGTCTGATCCAAATGTGGCATTGGGACAGATGACCGAAAAATCAGGGCTGGAGTTCCCGTTGTGGTGCAGGGGTTAATGAATCTGACTAGGAACTATGAGGTTTCAGGTTCAATCCCTGGCCTTGCTCAGTGGGTTAAGGATCCAGCGTTGCCGAGAGCTGTGGTGTAGGTTGCAGACGCGGCTTGGATCCCACGTTGCTGTGGCTCTGGTATAGGCCGGTGGCTACAGCTCCCGTTAGACCCCTAGCCTAGGAATTTCCATATGCCACGAGCACCGGCCCTAGAAAAAGGCCAAAAAAAAAAGAAAAATCAGGGCTGTGTCAGGAAACCTGAGACCCATAGCCAGGTCTACTTACACAGAAATTATTCCTCTTGGCCTGTATCCTCCAAAAACATCTCAGCAAGAGGAGAGAAGGATAAGGAATGAGAGATACAGGAGAAGCCGTGCTCTTTGCAGTCCTGGAACGGACATTGATGGTTTCTGTCCACCCGGACCCCATTGCCTTTGGGGAACAGCTCCTCTCCCTTCATAGTCCTCTGGTCTGGGGTTCAGGCAGGTTGTAGGTAGCTCACGCCCACCCGCACCACAGGGACGGCTGAGACTCAGCCTGGCTAAGCAGAGCCCTCCATCCACCTGCCGCAGAGCCCCACTCTGGCAAATGAGACTTAGACCCGGGACTTTGGGTGGATCCTTTGGGGAACATGAAGCTCTCGTTCAGTGGAGAAACTTAGCTCTATGGATGGTGTCTAAGTGAAGAGTCCAGAAGCCAACATGTGGCCAAGTCTGCCAAAGGGGAAGCAGACTGAGAGATGGAGAGAAGAGAGAGACAAAGTCCTGATGAGGTCCTGTGAGCGCCTGGACTTTCTCGTTACTTCAGTCCACAAATTACATTTGGGGGAGGTGGGGGCATGCCTGTGGCCTGTGAAAGTTCCCAGGCCAGAGATCAAACACACGCCATAGCAGTGACCCAATCTGCTGCAGTGACAACATGAGATCCTTAACCCACTGTGCCACAAGAGAATGCTCACAATTTACTTTTTAAAGAAATTTTTATTTCACCAGTTTAAAGTGAACGAATCAGTGGCACTGAGGACAATGACATTGTTGAGCAACCACCATCTATGTCTGGTTTCACTTTTATCACCCAAAATAAAACCTCATGTTCAGTAAGCAGTAACTCCTCATTTCTCTCCCCCTCACTCCTGGCACCCATCAATCTACTTCTCGTCTCTATGGATTGACCTAGTCTGGACATCACATATAAATGGAATCATTCCATGTGTGGCTTTTTTTTTTTTTTTTTTTTTTTTTTGCTTTTCAGGGCTGCCCCTGTGGCATACAGAGGATCCCAGCTCCCAGGAGCTGCAGCTGCTGGCTTACACCATAGCCACAGCCACGCCAGATCCAAGCCATGTCTGTGACCTACACCACAGCTCATGGCAATGCAGGATCCTTAACCCACAGAGCGAGTCCAAGGATCGAACCTGCGTCCTCATGGATGCTAGTCAGATTCACTTCCGCTGAGCCACAATGGGAACTCCTACCTGTGGCCTTCTGTGACTAGCTTCTTTCATCTGCCATCATGTGTTCGAGGTTCATCCACATTGTAGCTTGTGTCAGTGCTTCATCCCTTTGTAAGACTGAATGAACCCAGATAAGGCCTCTATATAAACCTTTAGGACTGCGGCAGGTGGATGCAAAGGTCCGCTTGTCTTGTATCTATTGCAAGACAGGCTTCAGCATGTAGGTTCCCTTGCTTATTAAACCTGACACCCCCCAATCTGGAGAGGTCTGCCTCTTTCTTTGGTTCCTCCTTGCCCTCTGGGTATGAGGGCCAGTATTGATTTCACCCAGGGAAGATCCCAAGTTTATGAATCAACATAGGGCTTCCTCTGCCAACTGCCCACTGTGTGACATGAAGCAAGTCCTTTCCTCTCTCAGTTTCTCATGTCAAATGAGAGAGGTTGATGAAATGATCTCTCTCGCTGGCTGTCTTGGGCCTGGGCTCTCCCCGCACCCTGCCTTGTTCCCAAGCTTTCTCTTTCTCTCTGAATCTTCAGAAAAGTCTAGAATTTTGCAACTGGTTAAAGTCACAGCAATAATCCAGACCACCTGCTCTGGCCCCTCGTCCCTGGCCTCTGTGTCTGCACACTGGCTTCGCTGATTGGTTGCTGCACATGGGAGCTGAGCACCGAGTCCCAGAAGGCATCTGTTATTGGCACCAGGGTTTTCCTGTGGCTGTTAACTCTGCAAGCAGCAGTTCACTCCGGCAGATGGATGATGAGGTGTGCTCCCCACATCTGGCCCCAAGGGAGGTTGGAACTCCTTGGGGCTGCATGAGAAGGCAGCTCCCTGTTTAAATGCTGAGCCCAGAGCAGCTAAGTCCAACCCCATCAGCAGTGGCTCCATAAGCGCCCATTCCCATTCTCTGAGCCGCATCTGGGGTGTTTCTCTGTCTGCCTCTTTCACAGACAAACAGGCAGCTATCATGGACCCTGCCCTGTACATACTAGGTCTCCTCCTGAGAATGCCTCTCTCTAATAATCTATTTTTCTAATCAAATATTCACTCAGTATTACATGTATGAGTGTACTTGGCACACCAAAAAAAAAAAATGCTATAATAAGTAAGATGGTTTGTTTACATTGGTATAATAATAGTAATGTTACTATTATTGCCTAAATCTTATAAACCCAGCAAATATGAATGACAACTTCTTAACTACAATTGCAAGACTGTTTTCAATGTCTAAATATGTTTGAATTTCCATCTAGGAAATCTAATGCTCTTAATTTGGTCTTTTATCTTATTTTCTTTTTTGTCTTTTTTTTTTTTGTCCTTTTAGGGTCACACCCGTGGCATATGGAGGTTCCTAGGCTAGGGGTCTGATTGGAGCTGTAGCTGCTGGCCTACACCAGAGCCATAGCAATGCCAGATCTGAGCCATGTCTACGACCCACACCACAGCTCACAGCAACACCGGATCCTTAACCCACTGAGCAAGGCCAGGGATCGAACCTGCAACCTCATGGTTCCTAACTGTACCACAATGGGATCCCTTAATCTGGTCTTTTAAATAAGGCAAGATAGAAGTCAATGCTTGGGCCCGCTCTCTCTCTCTATGGGAGCAGGGCCAGGGTGCAGTCTGAAGAATGTTCTGTTCATGTCATGAACACCTGACTTTTGAAGGGCCTTCTTGAAGTTGTCTTATTGAAGGATGGATTTTCTGTGTGATCTCTGAGGCATCATTGCCCTATCCCTTGATGTCCTCTCAAGGAGCAGAGGTTACTGAGGCAACGGATGGGGTAAGGGTCCTTGACCACGGGCAGCACTGAGGGCCCTTGGTTGGTAGTGAAGGGCCGGGGAAGGTGGGCAAAGCCTTGGGGAAGAAGACCAGCCCTGGGGCTGCCGCTCACTGCTGCTGATGTTGGCAATGGGATGCAGGTGATGGGAGAGGGCTGGGATGGGCTGGGGGATGACTAAATGACTGCTAGGCTGTTCCCCACCGTGAGATCCCCGGCTCTATGGGAAAAACTCTTTAGGACTGCAGCCCTGGATGATTTTGTGCCACGTGGCTTCCTGTTGCCCAAGGAGGTGCTCTCAGACTCCTGTCTCTCAAGCCATCTGCATCTCCCCAGGTTGGGCTGGTGATGTGTTCTTCCCTGCAGGAGGCGGCTCAGGACAGGCACACATTGTTTAAAAATAGACTTAATCTTGATTAATTCATCGACAGTGGGTGGCAGTGCCTAGAGTGGGCGTATGTACTGGAGACCCCTTATCCTTATGCCCCTGTCCCCTGGCACTCTGCCATGCATCAGAGCAGGATAAAGGCACAGAGAGAGAGAGAGAGAGAGAGAGAGAGAAAGGCTGTGTGTGTGGCGGGGGAGACTTGGGGATATCCATCCATCCATCAGTCAAATCAGACAGATGCTCCTCCCTGGACTCCTGCCTGCTCTCTGTCCCTCAGGCAGGGCCACCCACATCTGTACTATGGGGAAAAGACTAGCAGAGCCCTTCAGCCCCTTCCTTCTCATTTCTCTGGTGAGCCAGCAGTCTCTGCCCAGTGGAGAACCTTCCAATCATGCTGCCCAAGAGACTGTATCGCCCCTTTATCTGGGTGACATAGACAGCTTTCTATGTGATATGAATTAAGACTTGGAAAAGGCTCCAGTGCCACCTGAGATATATTTCTCTTTTGTGTCTGATCTCCTATCATTGGCCCTTCTCATCTTTGAGTTTTAATGGTTTAAGTGTTTATGGAAAGGGCAGAGTGATACACTTGTAACTCCTCTCTTCTGCATTGTATTTCTCCTATGACAGAAGGGCCCTTGGGGATACAAATCCCCCCTCTCCCCAGGTCTGGAGCAGGCTCGGGGTGGGGCACCCTCACGTGGGGGAGGTGTGTAGAAGACCCACGTTCTTAACCTCCTTATTTTGCTGTGAGTGTCTCTGCAGTGCCTGAAGGGGCGGACAGTTAGGGGAAAGGGGAGGCTTACTGTGAGTGGCTGCTGAGAATTTTAATTCAATTTGGTCTGGCTGGCTTACTGAATCAATGTTGGGAAAACACAGCATTCCCCTGGGAGGAGAGGTGTTTGGTATAAATAGAAGGTATTATCATTGTGAGGCAATTGGGAGACATCCTGTCGCTCAGTGCAGCTCAAGGCGGCCGTGAGAACCCAGCCAATTTTTAAAAAATGGGTTGTTTCATTTTCTTATTATTGAATGTTAAGAGTTTATGAGCTACGCTAGATACAAGTCTTTTATCAGATATATGATTTGCAAATATTTTGCTCCCAACTTGTGGCTTATCTTTTCCTTCTCTTAACAGTGTCTTTCAAACAGCAGACATTCTTACTGTCGATGAAGTCCAATTTGTCACTTTCTTTTGGGGGTTTATGCTTTTGGTAAGTTATATCTAAGAAAGCATGTCCTAATCCAAGGCCACAAAGATTATCTCCTCTTTTCTTTTACAAGTTTTATAGTGGCAGGTTTTACCTTTCATTTTGAGTGGTTCATTTTGAGTTAGTTTTTGTATATGGCAAGAGGCATGATGTTCATTCTTTATCATTCAGCTCTCCTGTTGTCCCAGCACCATTGGTTGAAAAGACTTTTCTTTCTCCTCTGCATTACCTTTGCTGAAAATCATTTGTCCTTTATGCGTGTGAGTCTATTTCTGGACTTTCTATTCTGTGCTGTTGATCTGTCTGTCTATCTCTACATTCCTCCTGCTTTATTCTTCTTTTTCAAAGTTATTTCAGGGTTCTCCATGTAAATTTTAGAACCAGATTGTTGATTCAACAAAAGAGCCTTTTAGGATTTTGACTGTAGTTTCACAGACTCTCTGGAACAATGTGGGAAGATCTGACATCTGACCAATACTGAGTCTTAGAGCAATGACCGCAGTACTGTATATTCCTCCATTTGTTCATATCTTGATTGCTCTCAGCAATGTTTTGTAGTTTTCAGTGTCCAGGTCTTTGCAGGATAACTGTGTTCCCATGTGTCTTAACATGGAATGGTCACCTGTTGGGTGAACTCCAGGTTGGCAGCATAGACCTGGGGCTACTGGCTGGGAACATGGAGGTGATTATGAACATACAGTGTTAGCAACTGCCTGCTTTCCCTGCCAGAGAGTTGCCTGTGGCTGGCATTTGGGTATTGACAAGGCTTTCTGGCCACCATCCTCCGGACCTGCAAGCCCAGCCCAAGTGCCTTGGAGCTTCCTGCCCAACCCAAGCCTGACACCCAAATCCATAGAAGCAGGGTTGAGCCTGTCTTGCAGAAGGCCAGCTCCTTTCTCATACTCAGCTTTGTGCATGTTCTTTCTGACCTCAGCTCGTCATATCAGATCTGCCTATGTCCCCTGAATCTCTTTCTCAGATACCACTCTCTAAAGTTTTTCAGGAAAACACCTACAGATGAGAAATGTCCAGATTGGTGCTATTAATAACCAAAGCTAGGAAGTAGTAGTGTGAGGAGAGTCTGGTGTCCAGAAGAACTTCTGTAGAGGACGTCTCCTTGTGGCTTAGTGGTAATGAACCCGACAAGTATCCATGAGGATGTGGGTTCAATCCCTGGCCTCACTCATTGGGTTGAGGATCTGGCATGGCTGTGAGCTCTGGTGTAGGTCATAGATGTGGCTCAGATCCCACGTTTTGCTGTGGCTGTGGCATAGGCTGGCAGCTGCAGCTCCACTTCGACCCCTAGCCTGGGAACTTCCATATGCTGTAGATGTGGCCCCAAAAAGACCAAAAAAAAAAAGAACTTCTGTAGATTCTTCCACTGGGCATTCCTAAGATTGGTCATGCTCCATTCATTTAACCTCAAACTGAGTTAAAGCCATAGATGCCAGGCTGGTCTCCTGGCCTCTAGACTCTCGTCTCCAAATCATTTCTGTGTGGGATGGGCCAGATTTATTCTCTTATGTCACCAGAGTCATCTATGGTCCCCAGTGCCTTCAGAACAAGGTTTGAACTCCTCGGTCTGGTATTCAAGAAAGCCCAACATCTGCTCTTTTTCCTTGTGCCCCAACTACTCTGTTTCAGCTAGACTGGTCTTCTCACTGATCCCAGTATCCTTCCACCTCTAAGCCTTTGCTCATGTCTTGCCCACCCCCGACACTCACCTACCTAAATCTCACCTCTCCTTAAAGCTTGACTCAAATCTCATTTTCCTATGAAATGTTACTTATGATTCTGGGTTTAATTAGGGTGTTCTCTTTTGTTTTGTTTTTTAGGGCCGCGACTGTAGCATATGGAGGTCCCCAGGCTAGGAGTCAAATCAGAGCTGTAACTGCCAGCTGACACCACAGCCACAGCAATGCCAGATCTGAGCCACATCTGCGACCTACACCACAGCTCACAGCGATGCCAGATCCTTAACCCACTGAGCAAGGCCAGGGATCGAACCCGCAACCTCATGGTTCCTAGTTGGATTTGTTTCCACTGCACCATGACAGGAACTCCCATTTTAACCATTTTAAAGTGAGCAGTTCAGTGGCGTTAGGTACACTCCCAGTGTTGTACAGCCAACATCACTGTCTAGTTCCAACACATTTCATTTCAACCCCAAAGTAAACCCAGTACCCCACAGATCAGTCACTGTCCATTAACCTCCTGCCCTCCGTCCCTCAGAACCACTAATCTGCTTTCTGTCTCTATGGATTTGCCCATTCTGAACCTTACATAAAAGTGGAATTGTACGATTTGTGGCCTTTCACGCCTAGCTTCTTGTTGCTAGACCCTTTCATTTTACTGCTGCCATTTTAGACATATCCTCTGTGTTGTGGTTTAAAGGAATGGGTCTGGAGTTCCCGTCGTGGTGCAGTAGTTAACGAATCTGACTAGGAACCATGAGGTTGCGGGTTCGATCCCTGCCCTTGCTCAGTGGGTTAAGGATCCGGCGTTGCCATGAGCTGTGGTGTAGGTTGCAGATGTGGCTCGGATCCCACGTTGCTGTGGCTGTGGTGTAGGCTGGTGGCTACAGCTCCGATTAGACCCCTAGCCTGGGAAACTCCATATGCCGAGGGAGCGGCCCAAGAAATGGCAAAAAGACAAAAAAAAAAGTAATGGGTCAAATGCTTGTGTCAAAATGGTATGAGCCCTGAGTGGTGGCAGGCAGCCTGGAACCCACGTTTCCTGATCCCTAGTGGCTGAGAAGAGGCACCACCCCCCATCACCCTCACCCTCCTCCATCACCGCCACCCCAACCCCCCAACGCCCCACCGCCTGCCTGCCCTAGGGGTTTTAAGTCTGGCCCACACTCTTGCAATTCCTCTAGTTCAGGAAGCCCTGCCTTCTTGCTTTTCTCCCAGGTCCCGCACCCATCCCAAACACACAGCACCTGACATAGAGCTGAGCAGCCTGGACACAAACCAGCATTGGCTGAATTGCCCATTAAGTGGCAGAGCATCTGATCTCCTCTGGCACAAAGGGCCCAGCAGGCAGGGCTGGGGGTTGCCTCCACCACCCCAGCCACAGCCCCTGCTCAGCCAAATGCAGGTCAAGTCATAAGAATTAAGCATGAGTACCTTCCCCCAGTGGGGCTAGAGCTTGCACCCTCTCTGAGGTCGTCTGCCCTGGACCGGGGTGTTCCCTGTGTGAGAGCAGCACCCCCCAGCAGCTTGAATTTTCCTCCTGCTCTCTTGTGACTCCTCACCATCCACGCAAGCATCATCTATCAATGAGAACGCTGATTAATTCTAAGTCTGGAGCTGGTGCTGGTATAGCCTTGGCTACAAACAGAATTAAATTACGCCTTGCCCCCCCCCCTCCTCATCTTTTGCTGACTCAGCACTTGGAGGAGCAGGTGATAAACCCTGGGGCCTTTCTGGAGGGCTCTTCCTGCCCAGGTGTGATCTTCTCTTTCAGCTTTCCTACCTGGAGAGCAATTCCCAGCCACTCTTCAACCTACCTGCTCACTAAGTCAGATGACATTTTTTTGCAAAGGATTTGAGCCCTGTTTTCTGCCCTCAAGGAACCTCCCTAATCAGGTCCAATTTCCTGTCCCTCCCTCTGGGGCCCGAACCCCACCAGTAGAGGGGCTCTTTGGTGCAGTAAGGCACTGCCCTCTTTACTGCTCCTGGTCTTGTCAAGGGCTGGCTGCGACAGTGGTTAGCTGTAATATCCATTTACATATAAAAACATCACACTTGATATGCTGACACAGCTTCCACCCAAGTTGGCGAGTTTCCTCTTCAATCAGATTGCCTTCCTGAAGCCCTTCCTACAGAAACATTCCAGAACTACCTCCCACCCTCCATATGAATGAGTTTACCCAGCCTTTCCCTATGATGGAGATACAGATCACAGGTCTGTCCTAGCTGCAGTGTTTCTGCATCTCGGGCACTGGGCACAGATATGAGCTAAGTCTTTCGCCTCAGTCCTGCGTGCCTGTGTGTGCCTGTAAGCAGGTGTGGGGTGAACAGACACAGGCTCTCCCTACCCACTGCTTTCCCCCTCTCCCAAGCCACTATAAGACTTTGCTTGGTGTGTTCAGCACTGGTTTTGATTTAAGAAATCCTCGTGGGTTATGGGTCCCAAGTACTGTGTGTGGCTGAGGTCCCCCACACCCCTAGCCTATTCTAGAGGTTTTCCTAGGTTTGGATGGGCTGCTGGTGTGTTTCCCCTACTGCTGCCTTAACCTGAGTGTGACCTGAGATGCAACAGTTTCTTTACTGGGCCTTTCACTTGTTTCCAATTGTTAGGCTGCAATAAATGATGCTCCAAAGATCATCTTTGTGCCTTCTATCTGTCATTGAAATGGCCTCAAAGGGAGCCAGACAAAGACAGGAGGGACGTTCAGAATCCAATTGGGTTTAAATATATTCAAGAGGCGTGGCCCTGCCAGATTGGAAGAGCCTGAAAAGAATTTAGAATAGCGTTAAGCAGTCAATAGAGGAGTTCAAGTGTAGTTCAGAATGAATGGGGGAGGGAGGAGGGAAGGTTTTCGAACTCAACCTAATCTTGATAATTGATAATTAGGGAAGGTGTCATCCAGGACATATTTGGAGGGTGTGGACCGGGAACTGTCTAGTTTAAACGGAGCTGCAGTTGTCATTGGGCTCAAATTATCTCCATCATTATGAGAAAAATCTCCTTATGTGTCTGTTATTCTAGATCTCATGCCCCAGCCAAAAATACGGTCCATGGGTAACCTCAGCCTAGCAAGAAAATCTCAATTTCCTTAGAATGGTAACCCTTATTTCCTTGAAATGATAAAATTATTGTTCTCTTAGTGAGTTAAGCGTTTTTCACCAGAGAAGCCCGAGGATTAAGTACAAAGGTGAAAAAATAAATAAAAATCATGGCATTATAGTTTTTTATTCGTAAGTGTAGGAATAATCTGTGTATATTTGGTTTTTGAAGTGTTTGTCTAGAAGAACTGATAGATGAGCTCTGTTAGTCCATTGTTCCCTGCCCCTCCCCCGTGTCAGCTTAAAACAATAAAGTAATAGTTTCATTCTCTTGAATCAGGCAAAACTGGAGCCTACGCAGTTTCAAAGGGAGGAGAAGTGACGCTCCGCTGCTTCATGGAGACATTGCCTTTCATGGCCTGGTTCTGGGGGAGCATATGGGCCTGGAAATATTGCTGTGGGCCTCCACGGCCAGCCAGCTTGCCCTGATAGTCCCTTTGAAGCTCTTTAGGATTCCATTGGCCCGTTCCTCAAGGTCTCCTTGGTCTCCATCTGCACCTAGTCCCAAAGGCCCATTTTGGAGGCTTTACTATGGTAGCATCCTACTTCCAGGTACCCCAGTCTAGACCAGGTATTTATCGATGCACAGGAAACCATCCCCAGAAGTGGTAGCTTAAAACAACACCAACGCTCATTTTTCTCATGAGTCTTCCGTTTAGGCAGAACTTGGTGGGAAGAGCTCATCTTTTTTCCCCTCTGATTCAGCTGGAGCAGCTGGAAGGCATCCATGAAGGCTTACTCACCCCACTGGCTGGGGAGGCAGCCCAGCTGCAGTTAGGTTGCGAGCAACAAACTCATCCATACCTTGCCCACGTGCCCTGGGCTTCCTCACAACATGGTGGCTGAGCTCCAAGGCCACGTGTCTCGAGGGGAAGAGGCAGATGGAAGCAACATCGCCTTTCATGGCCCAGCCTCGTGAATCATGCAGCATCACTTTCACCACATTCTATGTGGAGGTAGTCATAGAGGCCCACCCATTTCAAAGGGAGGGAAAGTAGACTCCAGCCCCTTGGTGGGGCAGCAACAAGGTTCTGGAAGAATGTGTAGGACCAGAGATATTGCTGCGAGCGTTTCGGAAACAACTGATGTTGAGCATCTTTCATTACCAAAATTTATTTAAAATCTTCTGCCCCACTTCTGCAGGCGTGTCCTTGGTTACGGGCTACCCCAGGAGATACAAGCTCCCAGGTGCTTTCTAGGAGCTCTGGGAAGCCAATGTCTGTTCCAGGAGAATAAAACAAAATACTGAGAATTCAGAAGTCAAGGGGAAATATATCCCTGTCCCTTATCTCATGTGATCACAGGCATCAATCTTTCAGGAAACATTAAGTGACCAAAAAACGTGAACCCAAGATCAGCTAGAGGCTCATTCATAACCAAGAGTTGGCCTGACTTGGCATGTCCATCTCTCAAACCCCCAGGGTCTCTGATCATTCAAGAGATGGACCAGGGGACCTTCCCTAAATCACGCTGTTATTCATCCATGACTTGTTTTGATCTAACAGAGACTGGAAATTAACAATTTTGTTTTTATATTTGGTCCTGTATGTGTGCAAAACAAGGAAGACTTTATCCACTGAACATGATCTTTAAATAAGGTTTTGATGAAATCTGCCCAAATATATCTAGGTTTGTTTATTTTTTTTTTATTTTTTGGTCTTTTTAGGGCTGCACCCTTGGCATATGGAGGTTCTCAGGCTAGGGGGTCTAATTGGAACTGTAGCCGCCGGCCTACGCCAGAGCCACAGCAATGCGGGATCTGAGCCATATCTGCAACCTACACCACAGCTCACAGCAACGCTGGATCCTTAACCCACTGAGCAAGGCCAGGGATCAAACTCGCAACCTCATAGTTCCCAGTCGGATTCGTTTCTGCTGCGCCATGGCAGCAACTCCTAGTTTTAGTTTTTTAAAGGAATTTCCATACTGTTTTCCATGTGGCTGTACCAATTTTCATTCCCACCAACAATGTGGGACTTGTCCACACCTTCTCAGCATTTGTTATTTGTAGGCTTCTGACCTACGATGGCCATTCTGGCCAGTGTGAGGCAGTACCTCACTGTAGTTTTGATTTTCATTTCTCTGATAATGACTGATGTTGAGCATCTTTCATTACCAAAATTTATTTAAAATCTTCATTGGGCTACTAAGACTGTGGTGTTTTGTGTATAGTGAACTAGCTTCTCTGAGGAACAATGGATCAGCAGCACCGCTCGTACTGGGCAGGGCACCAAGCCAGCCACATGCCAGACCCCCTTCCAGGAGGACCGCGACAGGGCAGTGGTATTCATGCGACCTCATGTAAACACTCACTTATGTCCCTAGAGGCCATGCGTTTCCAGTTCTCTAAGGTCCCAGGCTAGTGGAAGTGACATCATGACTAGATTCTATCTATTTTTCTCTTCTAAATCAAGACTCTTTTATCCTAATCCATCTTGGAGTCTTCAATGGAGACAAGGTTTCATACACAAAGTGCCTTCGTTGGGGAGATCTCATATCTAACCCCAGGCCTCTGTCTCCTTGGAAAAGTCACGTGTTATCCCCAGTCACCAGCAAAAGGCCTGGCAAACTTCCCAAACACATGTCTGGGCAGCATTGAAGGAGAAGGATGATTGCCAGTGCTGGGAAGTATAGCAGGCTCTTCCACGGGATTCCAGAGTGGTCTTGGGTCCAGGCCTCCTTCTTTCTATTTCCTCTTTGGCCAATGGCATGGGAACGAGCAGACCTGCTCTAGGCTTTGCTGCTAGACGTGTTCCTTCAGCAATGGGAAATGCCCCAGATTTGGATGTAGAAGACCTGGAAACTAGCCCCCAACTCACCCTTCGCTAGCTGTGTACCTTAGCCTCTCTGAGCCAGCTTCCCTTCCTCGTGGGGGAGAGTTGGAGGACAGGGGAGATGTGAAGCAAAGAGCCTAGTGAGTTCCAGAAATAACTGGCAATGACTCAGCACAGGGTTCTAGGTTCCCTGTCTCGGGACCTGGCACAGGAGCCCCACAGGATCTGGAAGGACACAACAGAGCTGAGGGATCCCTGCTGACCGCCGGGTTACCCTGGAGGTAGATCCTGCAAGGCCAACTTCTGCGCTGCATCCCTGGAACCTCTCAAACACACAGCCTGGCAGAGCAGGGCTATGGAGGGGGGACGGACTGTGGCAATGGTGACAGGAGAGGATAAGTCCTGTCACTAGCTACTGACCTAGAATACAGAAAGTGAGCTTGTAGAATTAATGAAGACCTCAGGGAAAAGCAAGAAAAGTTGGGATGAAATGCCAGCCTCCCTCTGAGTGCAATCAGTGAATTAGAATCTGTGGCTGGTTTGAGCTGACCACACTCCTTCCTCAGCTGCTTGGCACTTTCCCGTGAGCACGTGCTCTCAGGCAAGGCTCACTCTCAGTCACTTCATCTTTGATGCAGATGGAAGCCGCTTGGCCCTGTTTCTTCAGGTATCTGCTCTCCCACTGCAGTGAAGGTCCTGGCACCCTTCAGGGTTAAGGACTGTTATCCCCCAACAAATAGGTCCAAGAGGGCTTTTAGGGCCAGGAAGTCTCCCTAGGGTCCCTGAAATTCCTTACTTTCTCCATTTGGGAGTCAGACTGACCTTGGAGAAGCCTGAGATCTGGGCCACGAGATGTCTTGGGGCTGATTTTTCAACTTTCAGATGAAAGAAGCAGGTCTGGAGAGGATCTGCCCTCTGATCCAAATGGGGCGCTAGGGGCTCATCTGACAGCTCCAAGCACCACTGCCTGAAGCCCCGCTGGTCTGCTCAGCCGTCTGTAAAAAGGGCATTTTATTAGAATGGAGACTCCTCAAGGTCAAAGGTCTTTGGAGAAGGAATTCCAGGAGTCCGGATATGGGAGAGAGCCCGAAGGGTATGTAATTTTTGGAGCTGGAAAGGAAGGTCCCTCCCCACCACGCTTTTTTTTTTTTTTTTTTTGACAGTCGATTTACAGGATTCTGTCAATTTCTGCTGTACAGCAACGTGACCCAGTTATACATTTATATACATTCTTTTTTTTCACAGTATCCTCCATCACAAGGTTAGATATAGTTCCCTGTGCTATACAGCAGGATCTCACTGCCTATCCAACCCCAAAGTCATAATCTGATCCTTGAGCTGCAGCTAAAATGCACATTCCCCCGGGAGGGTCCCTGTACCTTAATTATTGGTAATTTGCTTTTCCCTGTGACTGAGCTCTAGACCTCTTCTGAGAAATCGTTGTTGGAACACAGCAGGTGTGCCCTGGAGGAAAAAGTGAAGGAGTAGAGCTAAGAATTCAAAGTGAGTGTTGGAGCCAGGCAGTGTTAGACACTAAGGTTGTTCTCTCGTGTAGGGCTCATAATAACTAAGCAGGGTGGCCTTATCCCCATTGTATAGGTGAGGAAACTGAGGCCCAGCAAGCCTTTTGTCTAAGGTCAGTCATGAGTTCTCACTGTGGCACAGCTGAAAGGAATCCAACTAGGAACCATGAGGTTGTGGGTTTGATCCCTGGTCTTTCTCAGTGGGTTAAGGATCTGGCGTTGCCATGAGCTGTGGTGTAGGTTACAGACGCAGCTCAGATCTGGCGTTGCTGTGGCTCTGGCGTAGGCTGGCAGCTATAGCTCCGATTCAACCCCTAGCCTGGGAACCTTCATATGCTGTGGGTGCGGCCCTAGAAAAGACAAAAAAAGACAAAAAAAAAAGGAGAGAGAGAGCTTTCCACGTAGCTTGGCTGCCATATCAGGATCCCAGGGTCTTTCCATCTCGTTCCTTTGCCATCGCTTTGGCTTTATCTTTGGCAGAAGCCAGGCTGAGTGTTCTCTGTGCTCCAGTTTGTGGAACTTGGAAAGAGAACGTAGAGGAGGCCCAGTTTGCCTATGACACTGGCCTGGGCATGACAAACACCACTGCCACCACCCCATTGAGTTTCTCAAGTTTAGTCACATGGCTGTGCACCCTCGCAGGGATGCTAGGAAGCAGTGTGAAGCCATGCTGGGCTGTAACTCCTACTTACTCTTTTTTAATGATTTTTATTTTTTTTCCATTATAGCTAGTTTACAGTGTTCTGTCAATTTTCTGGTGACCCAGTCACACATACACATATACATTCCTTTTTCTCACATTATCATGCTCCATCGTAAGTGACTAGACAAAATTCCCAGTGCTATACCGCAGGATCTCGTTGCTTACCCATTCCAAAGGCAATAGTTTTCAGCTATTAACCCCAAATTCCCAGTTCATCTCACTTCCTTCCCCTCCTTCTTGGCAACCACAAGTCTGTTCTCCATGTCCATGATTTTCTTTCCCGTGAAAATATTCATTTGTGCCATATATTAGATTCCAGATATAAGTGATCTCATACGGTATTTGTCTTTCTCTTTCTGACTTACTTCAGTTAGTAGGAGCGCCTCTACTTCCACCCATGTTGCTGCAAATGGCATTCTTTTGTTCTTTTTTATGGCTCCATAACTCCTACTTTGGAAGAAGAAGACAAGAGATGGTGGTGGATGGCCAGGGGTCCCCATGGCAACCTCCGGATGTGAATTTGTGGCCCCAACTCCATGTGCCTCAAAAGTCTGCAGTGAGACATTTACTGAGCACAGAGACCCCCAAAACATTGCCATACACGAGGGTGAATGCCTTCAGAGCTACGTATCGTGCCACTCACCTCTGGCTCAGCATAAAAAGCTACATGGCCGATTTTGCCCACCATCAAGAACACTGGCTGGAACTCTAGGCATTTCTCGAATTTCTTTTCAAGAAAGCTTAGCCGAGTGTAAGGGAGATAAAGGACCCAATAGAGATGCCCTTCAATAGGCTCAATAAAAAGAAAATCATTCCCAAGCTCCACTTTGTCATGATTAGCCACAGATAACTTGTAAAAATCTTCCATTTGACCATGACACACACGGTTGCCTGCTTTCATCTGGCCCCCCCTCATCCCATGGAGGGGGCCTGGAGGGCGGGCTTGATAGCGGTCAGGTGAGGAACTGGCTTATGGCACCTGGATGGGGCATGCTGTCCTCAGTGGTCCAAGAAGTGTTGCCAATAGGCCTGGGGCACCTGGTGGCATCATGCTGACCCTGCTCTTCCCCCTCCCCTCCCCTTCCCGGCTTCAAGTCCACAGTCCATCTCATCAGGTCTTTGTGGCAATTGCCCTTAACTTCCTTGCTTCCCTCCGTTAAACCCCCAGTTCCTCTGCTGCTGTGCCGGAGAGGCCAAATGCTGTTGCAGAAGCACTTGTATCCGGGCTGGGCTGCCGCTTTCTGTTTATGACCCCAAACCTCACGTGTGCACCCAACACCATCAGGCCATCCTTGCCCAGCTTCCCGGGGAAGCCCTGACCTGCCTGCCCTCGCACCCATATTCCCTCTCCACCTCATCCTTCTGGCAGTAAACAAACCATTGCAGGGAACGCCTTCACTGACTCCCCAGTGGCACCAAAGCTTAGATAGGAACTTCTTGGTCTGGAAATCCTTCTCCCAGACTGTGGCATTTACATCTTCAGCCCTTTGGGAGTTCCCATCGTGGCTTAGTGGCTAATGAACACGCCTAGTATCCATGAGGACACAGGTTCAATTCCTGGCCTTGCTCAGTGGGTTAAGGATCCGGCATGGCCGTGAGCTGTGGTGTAGGTTGGAAATGCGGCTCAGATCCCATGTTGCTGTGGCTGCAGTATAGGCCAGCAGCTACAGCTCTGATTTGACCCCTAGCCTGGGAACCTCCATATGCCATGGCTTCAGCCCTAAAAAGACAAAAGACAAAAAAAAAAAAAAAAGACATCTTCGGTCCTTTCGCGTTTCCTCTGTGGCACAATGGGATTGGTGCATTTCTGCAGCACCAAAGACACAGGTTTGTTCCCTGGACCAGCCCTTGCTGCAGCTGCAGTATAGGTTGCAACTGCAGCTCAGATCTGATCCCTGGTCCAGGAACTCTATGTGACGTGGGGCAGCCAAAAAATTCAAACGTAACGTTTTTAGCCCCACCTTTTCCCTGAGCTGCAGAGTCGACGTGAAGCATCTTCACTTGGTGTCCAATGGGCAGACCGGGGGCTGAGGAGGGAGGCACAAAGCCAGACAAGTCTGACCACTACTGGGGTCAGTCATGGTGGGGTGGTAGCCCCAGAGGAAGAAAACTCACCCCTAGCTGGTTAGAGAAGACATGGCTGAGTTGGAGAGATCAGTGAGGGGAGAAAGCTTTGAGAGGTCACTGCCACCAGGAGAGAGACTTCCTACCCAACCCCTCAGATGTCCATCTCTGCAGAGCAGACTGTGAACGGGAGAGGTCTGGCAAAGGCTTCCTCTGATTCTGCTCCCAACACACTGTGCTCGTGGCTCCTTTTGGCCTCAAGGATGAGCCACTTCGCTGGTGGGATTTCCAGGCTGGCCTCTTCTGGGGTAGGGGAGAGAGTGAGGCCAGGCTAGGGTGCTTGTCCTGCTCTATCTCAGGAGGTGCGGGGGTTGGGGGGCATGGTGGGAGGCAGATGGGGAAGGATGGGGATTTGCGGGTCAGCTTTGGTCCCCTGCTGCTTCTGAGGAATCGGACCAAGAGCGGTGAGGAGGGAGCCCCTCCTTGCCTGCCTGGGGGCTCTGGTTACTCCAGGTTCCCAGACTGATGGCAGAGGCACTTCATTAGGAAGCCGTCTGGCGCTGGGTGAGGGGACAGGCTGTTCAATCACCCTGGTTGCTGACCTGTCCTCCCTCCAACTCCCCACACTTTCCAAGTAGCTGGTTCCTTGGCCAGCATCTGGGAGCCAATTTATTCAGGCCCTGAGGTTTGTTTTGTAAAGGATTTTAAAATGTATTAAGAAATGTGCAAAGAGCTTTGTCATCACTTTTCCCTTTCGAATGTACCTGAGCAATTGGATCAGGAAGTTCCTGCCTGCTTCTTGCCCTGGCAGGCCACCAGGGGCAGCTGGATGTCCCAGAGGCAGAGAGCAGGGGCTCAGTCCCCTTCAAGCCATTCCTCTGGCCACACACCCTGCTGGGGCTGTAATGACCTGAGAAGGTGGAGGGTTGGGTAGGAAGGAGGGCTCTTCTCTCTGTTCCCTGTGTTTACGCTCTGCTTTACAGGAGCTGTAAGTGGCCAGGAGGCAGAGTCTGAGACCTTGGGGTCCCTGGCGCCCTGAGTGCATTGCAGGGCACCAGGAGGACCTGAGTCATGATGATTATGGAGAAGGGAAAGCGAGGTGTCTGTCTCCATCCCTCTCACTAGGTCTGCCTTCCATCCTCCATCTCTCACGTGCCTCTGATATCCTGCAGGCTGTAGCCTGGAGTTCACTAGGGTCTGTCCCGTGAGCTCTTCTCCTGGCTTTGGAGTGGACATCTGATGTTGCTCAGACCTAAGCTTAGGCACTGAGGAGAGAATGCGCATCTCAAGATGGGTTTAGAGGTTATTGTGGGTTCAGTGGTGTCCCCGCCACATATGTTGAAGTCCCAACCCCAGGATCTCAGAATGTAACCTTATTTGGAAATAGGGTTGTTGCAGATGTACCGAGTTCAGATGAGGTCAGACCGGAATACCGTGGGCCCCTAATCCAGCACAACCGGTGTCCTTGTAAGAGGAGGCCAGGGTCACTCAGGCAGAAGACAATCATGTGACAATGGAGAGAGAGCCTGGAGTGGTGTGTTTACAAGCCAGGGAATGCCAAGGACTGCTGGCCAAGCCCAGAAGCTAAAAGGATGATTCTCCCCAACAGGTTTCAGAGAAGGAGCAGGGCCCAGTCAGTACTGTGGTTTCCAAAACTGTGATTCAATGCATCCTGGTTGTTTTCTGCCACCTACTTTGTGGCACTTTGTTACGGCAGCCCTAGGAAATGAGGATGGGTGAAAGCCTCCTCCTTCCAAAGGACTCACCTAAAACAGCAGTGACACTGCCTATGCCCCACCAGTCAATGGTGCCAGTATGGCCCATGGGTCATCCTCCCCAATAATGGGGAGAAGGATGCCCCACTCATTGCTCCACCCCTGGAGGCCCTAGATGGTGTGCAGGCAAAATCAGGGCAAAGGGACCTGTGGGATGAGCCCCACTGGGGTCTCCGGCGGAGGTCAGGCCTGGGACCCTAGCCCAGGTTTTTGGCCTGTCTGCGGCAAAGCCTCGTTAGGGCCATTCCTGGGAACTCTACAAGGTGCACCTGCCCACTAAGTCCACATGGTCCAAATGGATGCCTCAGCAAAGCAGAAATTATCCCAGGTCATGAACCTTCAGAATCAACTGGAGGGTCTTTGATGATCCGAGGGTTAAATCTGTGAGTGCTGAGGGTATGGCAATGAGCAGAGCGTCCTAGGCCATCTCCCACCTGCCTCCAGCCTACCTGAAGGCCTTGGGAGGTCCTGGATGTGCAGCCCCATCTCCTTTGCCATGTATCGTGCCTGTGGTCTCTGCCATGCTTCTCTCATGCCCCACACCAACCCTGAGAAACCTCAGCTCTCCTGAAACCGCAACTGGCCAATCTGAGAAGCAATTTCAAATCTTCAGTAATAACAATAAGCTGTATTTGTTCACCTCCCAAACCCTATCCCAGGCACCATCCCATTTTTCCTTCACAGTGGTAGATGTAGCCTTTTATCCTCTTGTTCCAGATGAGGACACAGACTCAGGGATGCTGAGGACTTGACCCAGGGTCATGCAGCTGATGATGGGCAGAACTGGAACATGAACCCCAGGCTATTTGGCTGCAAAGCCCTTACATTCTCCACTGGGCCCCATGGGGGCTCCCTCCTCCCTTCCCCCAGGACAGCTGCCTACTTTCCAATAGGAGTCTTTTAGAAAAGCATCACCCTTAGGAATTTCAGACACCACGACACGCCGCGGATGGAAAATGTTGGAGTGGCCAGTGCTTCTGGGGCAGCCTTTATGCCTATGAATTCAGAAAAGTCTCGACACTTAGTTCTGGGTCTATTTTTAGCTCCACTCAACCTTGCCAGGCGTGGCCTGAAGTTCTATTGGCCTCCCTGAGCAGAGCTGCCAAGAAGATTGAACTCTACTTATTAAAATGCTTGTGGCATTTGAGACGAGGTGCTTTTCCCAGCTCATTCGAACCTGTCAATATTCATTTTTTTCCTTTGAAGCCCAAATAGCAACATGTCACCTCCCTAAACAAAGGGCTGGCGTTGACTTTGACCCCCCCACCTCTTTGGGTTAGAGCCATGGGACACGTGTCAGAATCAGGGAGGTGGGGCTCATGTTCGCGTGTGGAGGGGAAAGATCTTGGGGTTCTATAAATCATGGGGCACGTATTCCATGGAAGGAAGTGCAGCTGTTAAAATGCCAAATTATTTATCTATGAGAAAAGTCATTTGTAACAAACTGTGAAGTAAAAAGGAGTTACAAAGCTGTAGCATAACCCATTTGGGATCTAAAAATATATCTACTTACAAAAATTACCTGAGTAATGGTATATTCTGAGCTAGTTATAATTGCTATCTCCGGTGATGAGGTGATGGGTTTCTTTTCTTTTACCCACTTATCTGTTTTTTTCCTAATCCCCACCCCATCAATTAAATGTGTATATGTTTACTTTAAATACAAACATGTATTACGTTTACACTGAAACACAACAAATTTGGAATGTGGAACTAACAGCAAACCTTGGCCTTGAATTTTACTGGATACTGGTCTCTCTCAAATCAGGTCACAGAAAACTTATGTTTGAATAGATTTCTATTCAGATCTATATTCTATTCATTTTTTTTTTTTACTAGTTTTCTATTCTGAAAAACCTAAAGCCCACAGAAAAGTTGCAAGAATAGTACAACCCACATCCCACATCCTTCACCTGAATGGATTGATAGATTGCATTTTTGCCAAATTGGCTTCATCTCTGTATCTCGTTATATGCATTTCTAACCTCCCAGCATCTGACACTATTTTCTGTGAATGAATGAATGAATGGCCATAGCGGCAGGAAGGCCTGCCCTTGAAGGGTGGGGTGTCTTATGTGGTAGGTGCAACCTGAGGTCCAGCTGATGGCAGAAGAGAACCAGAGGCAGAATGCCCCCACCACCGCCAGGCAGATAGTAGCATGAGCAAAGGCTTGGAGCGTGGCATCACAGCTTCTGCAGAGCTGGCCCACAGGGAGTGGGGTGGTGAGTGGAAGTGAAACTGGATACGTGAGCACTGGGGGATGGAGGACCCAAAAAGTCTAAGCTACCACCCAAAAGTGTCACAGTGTAAGGGGAAACGGCTGAGGTTTTGTGTATTTTAAAGATCTCTCTGCCGCCACAATGGACGTAGACTTGAGAGGTACAAAGAGAAGGATGGAACAGGAAGACCAGTTAGGAGGCTGTTAAAGTGGTTCAGGGCAAGGGCAGGTGAGAGAGTTCAGGAGGAGGGAGATGCAGTAGCTCTTAAGATGATGACCTGGGTATGGTGAGGCAGAGAGTGGTCCCAGAAAACTCCAGGGTCTGGCATGGAACATGCAAGTAGAGATCAGTGCTATTTCTCTAGGTGGGAAACACAGAAGGAGGAAAAGACAGGAGGGGTAGGGAAGGAGCGGGGAGATACTGACTTCAGTTTTGGTACATTGTGGTTAAGTAGCCTATAGGATATCCAGATGCAACTGCCCAGCAGGCAACTGATTGTGAGTTTGGAGCTTGGGACCTAGGACAGGTCTGGAAATAGAAATTTTGGAATCCTAAGAATCACATGGGTAGGATGCCCGCCATCCTGGTTGGCCTGGGGTGGCCCCTGTTCATGCCTATATTGTAGCTTTTTCGTTTGTTTGTTTATTTATTTATTTATTCCCATTGGGGTCAATATATTCCACTTTCATATTGTTTGCTACCAAAGAAGACACATCTTTAGTTCCGTTGCGATAGGCTTTGTTTAAATAGCCATGGAAGTAGCCAGAAACATAATCTTATAGGTTGTTTAAGTCAAAAGCCAGAGTTAGCTCATCCTTTTTCTTTCTTTCTTTCTCTTCCTTCCTTCCTTCCTTCGTTTTTCCTTTCTTTCTTTCCTTCTTATAGCGTTTTTATTAATAGTTTCCATTTCGCGTGCCTGTTTCAGACAATAATTTATATGGTCCCCCTGAAAAATTGAGACTAACTTCTTCCTGTCTTCACCTGATGCTCACCACACTTTGTCTTGGCCTGGATCTGGGGGTGCTTTCTCTTGCACGTGGTTCATTACTAGAGGTCTGTGTCCTCCATCCTTGGGTATCACCCACCCTGCTTCACGTGCTATCTTTCAGGTAGATGGTGCCTGAGAAATATCTGTCTTGTGGTAGAGAGGTCCACAGGACCCCATCTACTGAGGGGAGAGAGGGTGGGAGAGCTTCTGTGGGATATCTTGCTGGAGGCAGGTGGTTGAGATGCCCTCTTGGACCAGGCTCCTACTGGATATGGAGTTTAGGAAATGTCAGAGAGGTGAGCAAACTCTAAAACATTCCCACTTATCGCTTTCCCTTGCCCCCTGCTTGTGCTGTGTCGGCTGGAGTGCTGGTGTAATCTCCCCCAGAGTGCCTCCTCAGATGCCCCGGGGGTACCCACCCCTGAATGAGCCTTTCTGAACTCTCCCTGCTGATGAGAGCCGTCACCTAGACCAGCCCTGTTCCCTCCACCTGGGCTTTGCTTCAGCTAAACAGCCCGCAGACATATTGTGCGTACCGTTGCCTTTGGGACCAGAAACGCCCTTTTCCCATGCTCTTATGCCCACCCCACACCAATGCCATGTCTAACTAAAATCTACCTACTCTTAAGGGCCAGCTCAAATATGCCCTGGTACCCCAGGAGGTTGTCCTGGATTCCTCCCTGCTGGGTGCAGTGCTCACTTCATCTGGAGAGTCCCAGTGGCAACCACTGCCTTCCTCACTGTTTCTTCTGGGCTCTTGTGTTACTCTTTGGAACTCAGGGTGGAAACCCTTTCTTTTGCATTTTTGTATTTCTCTACAATGGCAAACATGGGAGTAATTACTTCATGATGTGTACAGGAAGTGTGTGGATTCAGTGGCCAGGGATTTAGTCTCTAGATGAAAGGGCACCACTGACAGTCATGAAGCAGGATATAGCAGGATGAAAATGGGATTTGCATTTATTCATTCAACAGGTATTTATTGACAACCTCTATGTACTAGTCATTGTGGTATGCAGTGGATTTAAAGAAATAGTCACTATCTTCAACAAGTTCACTATTTAGATGTGAGAAAGAACAAGACAGACAATATGCAAAGAGTTACCAAACAATGCAATAAGCCCCGAGTAGCAAGTAGCAAAACTGAGTGCACAATGGAGTTGGGAAGGGCTTCACCAAAGAAGTAACTTTTAAGCTGGGTCTTGAGGCATGTGTAGGAGTTTTCCAGGCATTAGGGAAAAGGTACTGAGAGGGAATAGTAAGAGCAGAAGCACTGAGCCTCAGAAATGATTGTGTAGGAAACTGAAATAAATTCAATGCAAGGGAGGAGGAGGAAATAAACATGTGGGGGGGAGGCTGGGAGATGAAGCAGGGGAGGAGGAAGGGAGTCTGACATTGGAGGCAAAGGGCAGGTGTGTAGAGAGAGGTAAGTTGTGGTGACTGTAGCAGTGAGGAGAGTGTTAGAGAGGCAGTTGTGGATGCACAGCTGCTCCCCATCCTTCATGTGGGGCTGCCCCGAACTCCCGGTCACTGCTGCTTTGCTTTCGATTGTAGGTCCCTGCAGGGAGCTGCCTGCCCTATAGCCCCACGTTGCCAGCAGCTGCTCCAGATCCCAGCCACCTCCTCACCTACTCTCCTAGGGACAGAAACCTCAGCCGGACAGGTTTCTGGGCTGAACCCTCCATTGCCACCAACAGGGAGGTACCTGCACCCGTCAGGGTGGGCAGATGGCAAGGACTGCCCTCCCAGCTGGGTTGGTGGTGCCCTTTTGAGTGTGCAGGAGCCTGCAGGCCAATATCCCCCCTCCTTCCCCCCCACCCCCAGTGTCTATACTTGGCAGCCCTTCCTATCTCCAGCCAACTGTGTCCTTGCAGATGAAACTGGCAGAAGGAAGGAGCTGGGCTTCAAATTGGCTCCCCAAGTTTTTTTTTTTAATCACATCTTTGATATTTCCTATTCTGTCGGCTAACACCATTAGCTTTTTTTTTTTTTTTTACTACCTCTTATATGCTTCCTATATACTCTTGGTCACCCTGGGGGGCAGGGCCGGTCTCTTCCCCCAACCCCCAGCACTTACCCAGTCCCTGATCCTCTGTGGTCTGTTTGGAGAGCAGGCTGGCCTTTCTGTCTCGCTGGGAACATTTGCACAAATGGAAAATGTCAGAGTTTAATCTGTAAAGGAGCCCAGGCTGGGGAGTTCCCAAAGCAAACATCCGAAGGTGTGATGTGCTTCCCCAGAGGTTGGAACACAGGGAGAAGATGGTGCAGCGTCAACTCACATCCTCACATTTATGTAGCACGATCTGTGGGCAAGAACCCCTGGAAGACTGGAAAGGCCCCCTGCCCTCCTGGAGATTCCAAAATAAAAAGACACAGCCTGTTAAATCCCAAAGTCAGTGTCAAGGGCTGAGCCCAGGCAGGGGAGGAAGGGCTCACTGTCACCCTGGCTGAGAACCGGGTCGGGAATGGACTGAGATGCTTCTGAGAGGAGGAGACATGAGGAGTGGTGAGGGCACATCAGGTGGAAGGAATGATCCGACTGAAAAACTAAAAGGAGAGCTCGGGGATGTACGTGGCAGACCTGGAGGGTGTCAGGTAGACTCGGGGAGTTTGGGTTTCTGTCCAGGGAGTTAGGCACTTCTGTGTGCAGGAGAAGAAGTACAGGCATGTGAGTGGGTATCCGTATCCGGTGCTAATCCTGCTGGTAGATATCTCTGGGACCAGGACCTGTATTTTATTTTATTTTATTTTACTTTACTTTATTTTACTTTACTTTACTTTTTTATTTTATTTTATTTTATTGTCTTTTTACAGCCGCACCTGCGGCATTCGGAAGTTCCCAGGCTAGGTGTTGAATCGGAGCTGCAGCTGCCAGCCTATACAGCACAGCCACAGCAACTCTGGATCTGAGCTGCATCCGTGACCTATGTCACAGCTTGCAGCAACACCAGATGCTTAACCCACTGAGAGAGGCCAGGGATCGCACCCACATCCTCATGGATACTAGTTGGGTTCTTACCCTGCTGAGCCTCAACGGGAACTCCAGGACCTGTGTTTTAGAAGATGCTGATGCTTATTGTGTGTATCACTGTATGAATTCTTTTTTAAAGACCCCGTTAGCTGTAAAATATATTTCTGAGGTAGGTGGGGGTGGTGATGTAGTAAAGGAAAAACCTTTCCTCTACCCTCATAGGTTCAGTGACTGGTTCGTGTGAATTAAAATGACAAGACATTAACAGGAAGAAAATGTTTATTGACATGCATCATGTATATATGTGGAAGTGCTCCGTGTTGAGTAATTCAAAGGGGTGACTGGAATTTGGGGCTTCTATTCCTAACTTAGTAAAGAAAATAGACGAGAGAAGAAAGGCTCCTATGGGAAGAACAGATAGGTTTCTTTAGGAAAGAAAGTGGGTTTTTAGAAGAATAGATGGGAAACAAGAATATGTGGGATAATGTTTGTCCAAACAGGTAGGAGTGACCTTTCCTTCTTCTTCTGGGCCATAAAACTCCCCCAGAGAAATTTGTTAGCTTGGCAAATTATGATAGATTTGTTCTTGGTCTCTCTTCTGGAAGCAGATCCATTCCAAAGAGGGAATTTATGGCAGTCCTGATTTCTCAGAAGTTTCTGCTCTTAGTCAGGCTTCTTTCTGCATCTGTTGAATCTCAAATGTCTTCAGCTGAAAATAATCATTCCATGAATCCTGGGGTTCCTAGAGGCTCCCCACAGTGAAATGGCAACATGTAGGAATTCCTGGCCAGCCCAGAGCTGACCTTCACAACCAGAGGAAACCAGTGGCTGAGGACTCACTCTCACTGTGTAGTCTATGCCTCTGAATCACTGGGGTAATGCAGATAATTTCAAAACAAAACTGATGCTGGGGAGCAGGGAGGCTTTTCGGGGATCAAGTGATGCAGATAATTGCAGTGGTAGCGATGCCCTCCCAGCATGCCCTGGGGTGGTGGGAGCACATTAGTCATGGGTTGGAGTGAGGAGAGGTGGTTGAGGAACAGGGAATAAATAAAGGGAGTGAGCAGTCTTGTCTCAAGCAGGCCTGCGAGGGCGGCCTGGGGGTGGGGGTGGCTGCCAGCATCCCAGGCAGGGAGACATGAGTCACACCCTGAGACGCTGACCTGCCAGCACCCAGCCTCTCCAGGAGGAGGAGGGTGGAGGCAGGCGCTGGTGGTTCCAAATGCCAAGCTCGGCCTCTTGCCGTAGCCCTGGGCTTGAGATCTTTGTCATCCGTCATCATCAACCTTTGCAAAGCTCCATGACTGACTGGCCTCTGTTCATAGTTCCACTGCTGCTCTTTATCCTTAAAGCATCAGAAGCTCTACTTCCGACTGCAGGAGCTACAGCCACCCAGTCGTTGCCCGGGTGGTAACCAGAGCATCCTTTCCTTTGGAGCTGCCCGTTTTAGACAGTGGAGGCTGGTTTGTGAAGATGAATGAACCGGGAATGACTTGTGTTACAGCCTTCACAGCAGCCTGCTTCTCCCCCAGGCTTCGGTTTGCTCTCATTTCCTTCCCATGGGTGAACTTTAGCTGGTACAGAAGGTCTCCTTCCCAGAGAGGAGGTCTTTCTTTTCTTTTTTTTAAAAGTTTTTTTCTGTTTTTTGTTTTCTTTTTAGTGCTGTACCCACAACATATGAAAGTTCCCAGACTAGGGGTCAAATTGGAGCTACAGCCGCTGATCTACACCAGATCCAAGGCGAGTCTGTGACCTACACTGCAGCTCACGGCAACGCCAGATCCTTAACCCACTGAGCGAAGCCAGGGATCAAAGCTGCAACCTCATGGTTCCTAGTCAGGTTCTTAACCCACGGAGCCATGACCAGAACTCCGAGAGGAGGTCTTTTCCAGTGTTCTGGGAAGAATATCCAGACCCTCACTGCTGGAAAGCATGGGCAGCACCTGGGGGCATCTGAAAATCTGGCTGTCACTGGATGTCATTGCCAGGCACCATGTCCTGCTAGGAGGGCCAGGACCACTGCAGCTGAGGACAGCTTCTTCCGTCTAGGACCCACTTTCCAGGAACCAAAGTCCAGGGCCAGTCTCTTCCTCCCCTCCTGATCTTCCTGGTATTGAATACTAGAGTTAGTGTCCCTTTTGTTTTTTTCTTTTTAGGGCTGCACCTGCGGCATATGGAGGTTTCCAGGCTAGGGGTCAAATCAGAGCTGCAGCTGCTGGCCTACACCACAGCCAGAGCAATGCCAGATCCAAGCCATGGCTGCAACCTACACCACAGCTCACAGCAACGCCGGATCCTTAACCCACGGAGGGAGGCCAGGGATCAAACCCACATCCTCATGGATAATTGTGGGTTCCCCACCATTGAGCCACAGACAGGAACTCTGTCTCTATTTTCTCTGAACTCGCTGCTCTGCAGCCTCCTAGGTCACAACTGCACCCCTGCCCTGCCCAGCCCCCCACCCCTCACCTAGGTCTGTGTCTACCTTCTGCTGTATTGCCTGGCCTCGGGTAGATCTGGGGCTTGGGGCCAGTGCTTCAGCAGCCTGAGTAGGAGCAGGAGTTGCGAGTCTTTTGCCACCCTCAGCAGGGAGGTGCTGAATCTGTCTGAGGGAGCCGAGGGCCGTTTCCTGCCCTTAAGGGATTTTTACGCCCAGGGATTCTGCTTGACCACTTGGGGCAGCCCTGTTTGGCAAGCTGAAAGTTCATATTTTTTTTTTTTCCACAACTGGATGTTTACAGTGTCTATGCCCTTGCCTTTTAAAAATGTCATCATCTAGAATAGCTTTATTTTATGTCTGATCTTCCTTTTCATCTTTTAAGTGGGAAATGCAGAGACCAGTGTGGGGGAGCAATTGAGAGGCTTGTCCAAAGAAGAGACACAAGATTCCTTTTCCCAGTTTGCCCCTGCACGTTCTTCCCACAGCCCCAGAGCAGAGCTAGTACTCCAGCCACAGCTGGGCCCCTTGACCTTGAACCAGGCAAGGCTGACAGCCCTGGAACCGGAGCCGCTGCTGTGTAGTAACTTGGGGACGTCATCCCAGAGCAGACGTCGTGCCCTCCCTCTCAGAGCAGAAAGAGCTGGCAGGAGGCAGGGGGCTTCACATCCAGAGCCTCTGGCTTAGGAAGCACCCAGACCTCCCCCTGGAATGGGCAAGGGCAGTTATTTCTCTGAGGATGGGCCTGCTGGTGAGCTACCTCTAGCTTAACTAAGGTGTGATTAAGAGTTGGTGGGAGGGATCGGGAGCTTGGGGTTAAAGGATGCAAACTATTGCCCTTGAAATGGATTTACAATGAGATCCTGCTGTGTAGCATTGAGAACTATGTCTAGATACTTACATCGCAACACAGCAATGGGAGGAAAAATTATGTATACATATATGTGTAACTTGGTCCCCGTGCTGTACAGCAGGAAAAATAATAATAATGATAATAATAAAATAAAAAGAATTTGAGATTCTTGGAGTTCCCGTCGTGGCACAGCGGAAATGAATCGGACTAGGAACCATGAGGTTGCGGGTTTGGTCCCTGGCCTTGTTCAGTGGGTTAAGGATCCAGCGTTGCCGTGAGCTGTGGTGTAGGTGGCAGACGTGGCTCGGATCCGGTGTTGCTGTGGCTGTGGTGTAGGCCGGCGGCTCAGCTCCGATTTGACCCCTAGCCTGGGAACCTCCACATGCTGCAGGTGTGGCCCTAAAAAGACAAAAAGACCACAAAAAAAAAGAATTTGAGATTCTTGCTACGGTTAGCTATGTAATATGGCAGTCGTAGCCACGCGAGGGTATTTAAACCTGCATTTACATAAATTAAAGTTTAAAAATCCATTCCAGAGTTCTCGTTGTGGCTCAATGAGTTAAGTACCCAACATAGTGTCCATGAGGATGCAGGTTCGATCCCTGGCCCTGCTCAGTAGGTTAAGGATCCAGCGTTGCCGTGAGCTGGTGTAGGTCACAGATGTGGCTTGGATCTGGCATTGCTGTGGCTGTGGTGTAGACTGGCAGCTACAGCTCTGATTAGACCCCTAGCCTGGAAACCTCCATATGCCTCATGTGCAGGCCTGAAAAAGAAAGAAAAGAAAGAAAGAAAGAAAGAAAGAGAAAGAAATAAGAAGAAAGAAATAAAAAAGGAAGAGTAAGGAAGGAATGAAGGAAGTGTAAGTGGGTTCGTCCTCATCACTCCCTTCCAGTTGCCCTGCCCTTCCTTCCTGCCTACGTCTCGCTCTCTCTCTCCGCCCTCCCTCCCGCCCTCTCCCTCCCTCCCTCCCTCGCACTCCCGCCCTCCCTCCCTCCCTCCCTCCCTCCCCCCTCCCTCCCTCCCTCCCTCCCTCCTCCCTCCCCTCCCTTCCTCCCCTTCCTTCATAAGCCATAAAGATATTTCCTTTCTTGCTCATGTGTTAACGAATCTGACTGGGAACCATGAGGTTGCAGTTTCGATCCCTGGCCTTGCTCAGTGGGTTAAGGATCCAGCGTTGCCATGAGCTGTGGTGTAGGTTGCAGACTCGGCTTGGATTCCTCGTTGCTGTGGCTGTGGTGTAGGCAGGTAGCTATAGCTGCGATTCAACCCCTAGCCTGGGAACCTCCATATGCTATGGGAGCGGCCCAAGAAATGGAAAAAAGACCAAAAAAAAAAAAAAAGAGAGAGAGAAGAGAAGAGAAAAGAAAAAGAAAAGTCAAGTCCTGGGTGAAGCAGGCAAACCTTCTGTATCAGAATGTCTTGGTTCAGAGGGGCTTGTTTAAAATGCAGACTTCTTGTCCTGGCACCAAGCTAATGGCATCAAGATCTCTGGGCTGGGGCCACTGAATTTGGGAAGCACTGCTAGTGAGGAAATAGCTCAGAAACCATCCTCAGAGTGCTGGAAACCAGAAATCAAGCCCCTTTGCACTCCAGGTCTCTAGTACATTGCAGGCCACACCGCCCCTGGGGCTGAAAGCTGGATGCTGGAGCTGGTGGTGGTGGATGACAGAGGTTTCCCATCCCTCCTGCTTCTCCCCTGCCCAGCCCCCATGCGCACACGCAGGTGGACACACAGAGGTGAGTACACGGGTATAACAGACCTTAGAAAATCCTGTTCCAGGCCCTGCTTCTAGGGCAGGGATGAGTTCTGGGCCTTTTCTCAGAGGCCTTGCCGTGTGGATCCGCAGGAACTGAGCCCTCACACACTGCCTTGGAGAGACCTTTTTTTCCCCTCTAAATCAGGGTGTCATGACTTATTAGCCCTGCCCACTTTGGTGAACATAAAACTCTACCTCTGGGATTCTAATGTGCCATTGTGTCCCCTCTTCTTTCTCTCCAAATATTCTATAGTTTATGTTACAAAAATAAAGTTCCCCCCTTGCCTCCCAAATGTAGAGTTATAGGCACATAATACCTAACCGAGCATGAAGGCATGGTCCATTACTGGAAAGTCCTACCGCTAGGGCAGTTTCCTTAGCATGAGCGTGCACCAGAACCCCTGCAGAACTTGTGAAAAAGATCGCCATTCCCCCCCCACCCCGAATCAGAGACTCTGGGGTGGTGCCCAAGAATCTGCATTGCTAACAAGTTCCCAGGTGTTGCTGCTGCTGCTGTGTGGGGAAACCACTCTTTGAGAATAACTACTCTAGAAAGACTATCTTCCCATACACCCTCTCTTGAGCCCAAGGAAAGCCAAGCTTTTCTTTAAAACACTCAGGAGTTCCCTGGTGGCTCGGCAGGTTAAGGATCTGGCATTGTTACCGCTGTGGCTCTGGTTACTACTGTGATGCAAGTTTGATCCCTGTCCCAGGAATTCCCTCACTGTGGGCAGCCAAAAACCGACACCAAAACACAAAACCACTCAGATCATCATAAGGTCCGGTCTCTCTCCCTCTGCAGATTGGAGCGTCTTTAAGACCAGCCAGTCCTGTTCTCAGTACCACTGATGGCCTCTCCTGGGGAATCTATGCATTGGTATTAAACCAAGTCTGTATCTCTGCAAAGATTCCATCCATATGAGGAAATGGTGAAGAGAGAAAAGAAAGGAGGGAAGGAATGAAGAACCCTTTTTTGCCAAAATAACACTGAATACAGATTTCCAAACTCCACATCCAGGAATCTGGGGTGTGTGTGGTGTGGTGTGGTACATAGTGTGCATTTCTGTGTGTGTGTGTGTCTGGTATTGTGCATGGGATGTGTGTGTGTGTGTGGTAGTACATGGTGTGTGTTTCTGTGTGTGCGTGTGTGTGTGTGTGTGTGTGGTAGTACATGGTGTGTGTGCGTGTGTGTGTGTGTGTGTGTGTGTGTGGTGCATAGTGTGTGTTTCTGTGTGTGTCTGTGGTGCATGGTGTGTGTTTCCGTGTGTGTCTGTGTGTGTGGTGCATGGTGTTTCTTGTGTGGTACAGGGTGTGTGTGTGTGTGTGCACGCATCTATATTCCATGGCATATTCCTTATCTATATTCCGTGGTAACCACAGCAGACAACTTACACAGTGGATCTGAATGGCTTTGGTGGAGAACACAGGCCTCCTAGGCCGGCCAGGACTTGGAACAGAACCATTGCACAGCTTGGATATTTATTCGAGCCCTGGTGTCTCGGCAATGAAAAAGTTTGTGAAATAAATGAGCAAAAGATGGAGAACTTTTTCTGCTCTCTGCTTATAGGTTTGGGCTTTCCCCAAACAATCCATCTCGAGGTGTTGCCATAAAGCGAGGGAGCAGCCCTTTGACACTCTTGTTAGAAGTTTTACACTGTTTATTTTTGTGCCCTGGGCAGCAATCTAATTTTCTGGCACCCGGGCTGTCAGGCAGTAACAGAGCGCCTGAGCTCACTCAGTTGTTTACAGGGCTTTCTCTGAATCCCCAGCCCTTTCCCAGAGATGGGAAAATCAATGGAAAATCTCTCAGCAACAACTGTGAGTGGCCCGTCTGTCCTCAGCTGCTTCCCATGTCGCTCTTTGGTGTCTCTTACATCGATCAGCTGGTCTCTTTCCACTCTGAGCTGCTTAGTCTCTCCTGGACATTTACACTCAGTTACAAGACCTTTGAGAGGACAGTGGCCCAGGCAGTCAAGGACTTAAATGCATGTCTTCCCAGGACAGACTCAGGGAGCATGGAAGATGTCATCCGGAGGAGGGTACTCAGGGGGACAGCACCCCATCTTCACATTCCCCAGCAGCTATCAGGTAGAAGCATCTTGAACTTGCCTCCTGCTCTCTAAAGGAAAGTCCTACGTTGTCCATCAGGCTATTTGCCAGGGTTTCCTCCTCTCCAGGCACCTAATGACCGTATCCCTTGCAACTTTTCTCTCTCTTCCCCTCCCTCTCTAGGAAATCTCGCTTCTGCTTCTGCTTCTGGCTTTAAATGTCATCTGTAGGCTGATGGCTCCCAAAACTATATCTCTGGCCCAGATCACTTTTCTAAAAGGTAAACTTATATATTCAGCTGCCGACCCACATCTCCACTTGCTAGCTCCCTGACATTTCCAGCGTCATGTGTGCAAAATGAACTCTTGATCTGCACCCCTGACCCAAATCTCATCCGCCCCCAGTTCTTCCCCATCTCCGTAAATGGCACCAGCTTCCACCCCGTTGTCAAGTCAGGGATCTGGGAGTCCTTTTTGGCACTTCCTTCCCATTCATACTCCACATCCCAGCCATCACTGAGTTCTGTTTATTCTCCTTCCAGCATGGGCACTGAGCTCCTAGCCGCTCCCACCTTCATTTCCACACCTTCATTCAAACCTCCATTGCCCTTCACAGGGACTGCTCCAGGTGCTCTAGCTGGTCCTTCCTGCTTTCCCATCGCCGGCTTCTGATCCACCCTCCCACACGACAGCCAGAGAGACATCGGAAAAGTCCACAGCGGATCGTGTCATCCCCCAGCTTAAAACCTCTCTGTGATGTCTGAGGCAGCTAGAATCAAGTCCAGGCTCCTGCTAAGCTCCGCCTCCCTGACTCACCTCATTGGGTACCACCCTCTCCATCACCAGGCTCTTGAGTCATGCTGACCTCTTACAGTTCCTCAAATGTATCAGGCTCTTTCCTGACCCCTCTGCCTTGGCTTGCCTTCCAGGGTCACCTCCCCACCCAATCCCACTCCTGCTCTGTCTTTTAGTTCTCATCTTTCTCACCACCTTTCCAAAGGGGCTATTTTAGTTATCCATTGCTACACAACAAACCATCTCCAAACCTAGTAGCTTAAAGCAACCACCTACTTATGACTCCTCGCAATGCAGTGAGATGCCTGGGGGCTTAGCCGGGTGGTCTTTGAGCTGGTCTTGCTTGGGGCGCTCTCAAGCGGTTGTACTCAGACAGCGGCTAGGGCTGAAACATTCAGGATGGCTTCACCCACCTCTGTGGCATCTTGGCAGGAACATCACAGCCAGGGCACTGAGATAGCCGGCTCTCTCCATGCCATTCCAGGAGCTCCCCTTCTCCACACAGTCTTTCCATAGGCCAGACTGATCTGGGCCTGGAATGATCGAATTAAAAGCCTCTTTAGAATAGAGAGCAGTGGAGATGTATGTTTATCAGTGTAGGTAAATGGTTCCCAAGAGTCGTGGTGTCACAGAGTGGAAAAGAACAGGACTTTGGTATCTAAAATTCCAAAACCCCTTCTGATTCTTATTAATTTAGACTCTTTTGGTTGTTAGCAATAGAAATGGATGCTGGCTAGCTTAAGCCAAAATGGGAATTTGTTGGAAGGATCACACAGCAGAGCTGACAACCCAACTCAACAGTAGAAATCTGTGGGAGTTCCCACTGTGATGCAGTGGGTTAAGGATCTGACTGCAGTGGTTTGGGTCGCTTCCAAAGCATGGGTTCAATCCATGGCCCAGTGCAGTGGGTCAAAGGATCCAGTATTGCCACAGCTATGGCGTAGCTTGCAGCTACGGCTCAGATTTGATCCATGCTCTAGGAACTTCCATATGCCACTGGTATGGCCAAAAAGAACCCCAAAACAAGAACAAACAAACAGAAACAGTAGAAGTCAGTGTCTCTTTCACTAGAGTATGGCTTCTAATCCTTTGCAATTTCACTAATTCCTATCTTTGTGACTTTGTTCTTTAACTTCTTTTTTAAAAAAATTATTTATTTGTTTGTTTGTTTGTTTGTTTTTTAGAGCTGCTCCTGTGGCATATGGAAGTTCCCAGGCTAGGGGTCAAATTGGAGCTGTGGCTGCTGGCCTACACCACAGCCACAGCAATGTGGGATCCAAGCTTCATCTGCGACCTATACCACAGTTCATGACAATGCTGTATCCTTAACCCGCTGAGCAAGGCCAGGGATCGAACCCACATCCTCATGATACTAGTTGGGTTCTTAACCTACTAAGCCACAATGGGAACTCTCTTTCCTGGTCTCATGTCTCTCAAGATTCTGGTTGACCTTGTTTGGTTCCAGTGTCACATTCCTGATCAATCAATCAGCTAAGGCCAGAGTCACATGGAACAGACAAGGCTGCTGGGGGCCCCTGAGAATAGGGTGTATGGCCTAGGAAAGAAATCAGCAGGAGGCAGTCAAGGACCCCAAGAGGGTCAATGGACACTAGGTAGTTACTGTTTAGCCTCAGTTTTCCTCACAAACAAGCTAGGATAATTGTCAGGATTAATCGAATCTCTCCCAAAGTCCTTACCTAACACATAGTATATACTAAATTAACGCCAAGTATCATTCCTGTTTTATATACAGCAGTTTTAATACTGCTGAAGAACCGAACAGGCCAAGAGTAACTTCAAAACATTATCATAGTCTTAAAGGAAGGTTCTGGGCTCATCTTGTACTTGCCTTGCTCTAGCCCTGGAATTAGCCATTTCTCTGAGGGCCCTCAGGCCTTCTATGGAAAATGGCATTCAGAAGCCAAGATCTGGTTTCTACATGTGCTCACTGATATTGGGTTGTTATTGCCTCTAGGATCTCTCTGGGGCCAGAACTGGAAAACACGCACAATCGTACCCACTTATGTCCACATTTATTTCTATTTCTCTATATCAGAAAATTGTGAGTTCACACCAATATCTCTGATTCTAATCCCAAACCACAAGGTTTATTCTCTCTTTTTTTCCCCCACAGGGTTCATTCCCATTTTCTCTCTTTCCACATTTGTTCATTTCCTGCTTTTGATGGCTGTTTTGTGGTTATGAAGAATGACCTTATTTGTCAGATATACACACCAAAGCATTTACCCAACAGCAAGGCATGAAATAAGCAATTTACTCACAAACAATTCTGGGGGAAAAAGAATTCCTCAAACCATAGTTGCATCTCTTCTTTAAGTTTGAGATTTTTCAAAATAAATTCATTAAAAACCAAACCAAAAACAAACAAACAAAAAAACCCCAGCAATCAGGACTTCCCATTGTGGCACAGTGGAAAAAAATCTGACTAGGAACCATGAGGTTGTGGGTTTGATCCCTGGCCTCACTCAGTGGGTTAAGAATCCAGCGTTGTCATGAGCTGTGGTGTAGGTTGCAGACTCGGTTCGGATCTGATGTGGCTGTGTCTGTGGCATAGGCCAGCAGCTGTAGCTCCGATTGAATCCCTAGCCTGGGAACCTCCAGAGGCTGCGGGTGTGGCCCTAAAAAAAAAAAAAAAGAAAAGAAAAGAAAAGAAAAAAAGCAAATCATACTATGAATAACCCTGTACATGTGTCATTCCTACATGAGCAGGTAAATTCCTAAAAGGAGAAATGTTATGTCAAAGGGCCTGTGGGAGTTCCTGTCGTGGCACAGTGGTTAACGAATCCGACTAAGAACCATGAGGTTGCGGGTTCAATCCCTGGCCTTGCTCAGTGGGTTAAGGATCCGGCGTTGCCGTGAGCTGTGGTGTAAGTTGCAGACATGGCTCGGATCCCAAGTTGCTGTGATTCTGGCGTAGGCTGGCAGCTACAGTTCCAATTCGACCCCTAGCCTGGGAACCTCCACATGCCGCAGGAGCGGCCCAAGAAATGGCAAAAAGACCAAAAAAAAAAGCAAAGGGCCTGTGCATTGGTTATTGTAATGAATGTTGCCCCAACTCCCCTCCGTGGTGGCCATACTGATTATAAACCCTCCCACTGCAGGGAATGAGAGGCCACCCGCTTCCCCCATATACGGTTTCATCAAAATTTTTAAAAATAATTCAGTTTATGAAAACTATTCTCTTAAGTAGTTTTACTACACATTTCTGAATCTGAACATCTTCCAGAGAGACTCAGAAGCCAGTTATATTTTTCTTTCCTTGAGTGGTTGGCACACAATCTTTATCCATGTTTTTATTGGCTATTATTCTTTTATTATTATTGCTATTGTTATTATTTTTTTGTTTAGGACCTCTACACGTGATGGAAATAGCCCTAAATGAGGAGTAAATATTTTTTCCAACATGTCTCTTGTCAACTGTTTAAAGATGGTTTTTGTGGAGCTCCTGTTGTGGTGCAGCGGAAATGAATCCAAGTAGGAACTATGAGGTTGTGGGTTCCACCCCTGGCCTCGATCAGTGGGTTAAAGATCCAGCGTTGCTGTGAGCTGTGGTGTAGGTCGCAGACGTGGCTTGGATCTGGTGTTGCTGTGGCTGTGGTGCAGGCCAGCGGCCCACAGCTCTGATTGGAGCCCAGCCTGGGAACCTCCATATGCTGCCGGTGCGGCCCTAAAAAAAAAAAAAGGCAAAACATAAATAAAGATGGTTTTTGTCATGCAGATAGTTTTTATTACTGTGTAGGCACATTCGCCACTCTTCTATTTTAGAGCTTTTCAGATTTTGTTTTAGGCTGACAGAGGATTATTCAAAAACCTTTATCCTGTGGTTTCTTCAAGAGTGTTTTTATTTATTTAGTTTGTTATACATTTAGATATTGGACACATTTGAAAGTTATCCTGGTCCAACTTCATTTTTTTCCAGAATCCATTTTTTTACTTTTGCTTTTTAATTAAAGTATAGTTGATTTACAATACTGTGCTGATTTCTGTACAACAAAGTGATACGGTTATACATACATATCCCAGGAGACTGGATCTAGTTCCCTGTGCTGTACAGTAGGACCTCATTGCTTATCCATTCTAAATGTAATAGTTTGCATCTACGAACCCCAAACTCTCAGTCCATCCCACTCCCTCCGCCTCTGCCTTGGCAACCACAAGTCTGTTGTCTATGTCTGCAAGTCTGTTTTTGTTTTGTAAATAGGTTCATTTGTGCCATACTTTAGATTCCACATATAAGTAATATCACATAGTATTTGTATTTCTCTTTCTGACTTACTTCAGTTAGTATGAGAACCTCTAGTTGCATCCAGGTTGTTGCAAATGGCATTATTTCATTCTTTTTATGCCTGAGTAATACTCCATTATATACATGTACCACATCTTAATCCATTCATCTGTCGATGGGTATTTAGGTTGTTTCCACATCTTGGCTCTTGTGAATAGTGCTGCAATGAACACAGGGGTACATGTATCTTTTTGAATAATAGTATTATCCGGATATATGCCCAGGAGTGGGATTGCTGGATCATATGATAATTCTATTTTTAGTTTTCTGAGGAACCTCCCTCCTGTTTTCCATAGCAGCTGCACCAATTTACATTCCCACCAACAGTGTAGGAGGGTTCCCTTTTCTTCACACACTCTCCAGCACTTTTTTTTTTTTCGGTCTTTTTGTCTTTCTAGGGCTGCGCCCGTGGCATATGGAGGTTCCCAGGCTAGGGGTCCAATCACTGGCCTACACCACAGCCACAGCCACGCAACGTAGTATCTGAGCCGGGTTTGCGACCTACACCATGCTCAGGGCAACGCTGGATCATTAATCCACTGAGCGAGGCCAGGGATTGAACCTGCATCCTCATGGATGCTAGTTGGGTTCATTAACAGCTGAGCCACGATGGGAACTTCCCTCTCCAAAATTTGTTATTTGTACATTTATGATGGCCATTCTGACTGGTGTGAGAGGTTACCTCTTTGTAGTTTTAATATGCATTTCTCTAATAATTAGTGATGTTGAGCATTTTTGCATGTGCCTACTGGCCATCTGTCTGTCTTCTTTGGAGAAATGTCTATTTAGTTCTTCTGTCCATCTTTCAATTGGGTTGTTTTGTTGTTTGTTGTTGTTGTTGTTGAGTGGTATAAGTTGTTTGGATATTTTGGAGATTAAGCCCTTGTTGGTTGCATTGTTTGCAAATTGACTCCATTTCTGAATAATTCCTTTTCCCCTACTGTACACTGAATTTCTCTAAATATTGGGGTCTATCTCTGGGATTTCTGTTCTGGCCCATTGATCTGCCACAGGCACTCTCTGGAGATGCGGCTGGAGAGAGCACTGTCCTGTTTCCCACCTGTGTCTCTGGACCCCCCCCTTCTCAGCCTCCTTTTCTGGCTCCTCCTTCTCTCACCTCCTCTGTATCATGGCATCACCCTTCTGCTCTAACCAAGTACATTTTCCTTTCTTTCTGCCAAACGTATCTCATCCAGCTTCATAGGTTTAAACATCAGCCATGCATTGATGGTATATGGTATTAGTTTTCCAACCCAGACCTCTCCCCTAAACTCTAAACCCCTGTACGAGCTGTCTTCTCAGCCTCCTCTTGGAGGATTACTTTGCATTTCAAACTTAACATTTCTCAATCCAAACTCCTTATCTTTTCCAGAACCTGCTTCTCCCACAACCTTTCCCACTCAAGAAATAGCAGCTCCATTCTTTCCATAACTCAAGTCAAGCAGGTGGTTAGAATCTGTACGTACATTAAACCCCCTCTCCCCCAAGTCAGTAATCACCCAGGGCATGTGGAGGTAATAGAGCAAAAAAGTCTAAATCTGTTGTCACTTTTTCAACAAGACAAGGTAGGCACTCTAAACATCACTATCCCTGCTTTGGGGAAAATCATATGCCTGTGTATCAGTTGAAGGCTATTTAGAGACTTCCTCATTGTACCCCCAGGCAAGCTGAGTTCAGAGCCCCAGATCAGACTCCCCAAGAATGGAGTTGCATAAGACTACCTTCGGCAAATCCGACAGGCCAGCAGCTATTTTTAGTTTCGAAGTGTTCTCTTCTCCCACCCTAAGGTATTTGGCCATTTCCAGGAGGATCCCTAGTTCATACTCGGGAGTAAGTGACGGCCCTTGGGGAGGAGGGGCAACACCTTATGCTCCGTGGTGCTTCTGAATCACCTGGGCATCCCGATACCACACAGGCACTGACTGGGTGGGCCTGGGGTTAGGCCGGGTGGTTCTGGTTCCCTGACTAGAGAAGCAAGGTGCTGAGTTTATTAGCTCAGGCTGCCAAAACAGAACACCACAGCCTGAGTGGCTTGGACAGCAGAAATGGATTTCTCACAGTTCAGGAGGCTGAGAAGTCCAAGTTCAAAGTGCCAGCAAGGTAGGTTCCATTCTGAGGCCCCTTCTCTTGGCTCGTAGGCTGCCACCATCTGGCTGTGTGTCCACATGTCCCCTTCCTGTGAGAGCTCTGGTGCCTCTTCTGACGAGGGTGGTAATCCTACTGACTCCAGACCCCACCCATATGTCCTCATTTAACTGTAATTCCTTCCCTTTTTTTTTTTTTTTTTGCCTTTTCTAGGGCCGCTCCCAATGGCATATGGAGGTTCCCAGGCTAGGGGTCCAATCAGAGCTGTAGCCACCAGCCCACACCACAGCCACAGCAACATGGGATCCGAGCCTCATCTGCAACCTACACCACAGCTCACAGCAATGCTGGATCCTTAACCCACTGAGCAAGGCCAGGGATCAAACCCACAACCTCATGGTTCCTAGTCAGATTTGTTAACCACTGTGCCACAACAGGAACTCCCTTAATTCCTTCCTTAGATGCACCGCTTCCAAAGAAAGTCTGGGGGTTAGGGCTTCGACATATGAATTTTAGGGGCACCCATCCCTCAGTCCATAGCACTAAGGAACAGAACTCTGGGGAAATGTCCTACTCTGCTGGGTCCCTAGGGAAAGCAGGTATTTCCCAGACACCTACCTAGACCTGACCTCAACATCTAAGATGATAAGCTGAAGGATTTATCAGTGACTACATCCAGCAATATTGTGTTGCTGGCACAAAAAATCCGTTGTCTAATTATGAACCTCCCCATCCTAGAACGGTGGGGCAAAGCCTGTTTTCAATTCCTTTTAACAGAGCTTCTCTCTGTGGCAATCCCAGCCAATTAAGCCTACTCTGCAGGTTCCAGGCAGAGAGGGCTCTGTGAAGGGGCTATATTTAGTGCCCAGGTGGCCGGTGGACATCTGCCACGCTGAGCCCAGCACTACTGTGCTCACCACCCAGCAGCGTCAGGATGGCTCCCGAGGGCTTGTGTGGCAACACGGAGGCTCCCTGCACCCTGCGCTAACCCAGACCTCCTACCTGGCCCCGGATGGCTTCGGAAAAGCTGCCTTAGATGGCACGATGCCTTTTTATGGGCCCTGGGCCCTGGGCCTGCTGGTTTTTTAAGGGCTTGTAGAAAATATTTGAAACCTGAATTTAAAATATATTGATCCCAAGAGACAAAAAATATCTAATTTGAAATTAATAAATGCTAATTAAATGCCCAGAAAATGCCAATGGTCACCTCCAGTCCAATGCCACTCTTATGTAAATGTCTAGTGAATAGATAGTTATTATATAATGTACCTATATAAGATAATGAGAACCATAGGGATCATTTATTTTAAAAAGCTAAAAAGTATAAAAGTCCTTTCAAATTTTCTAGAGCAGAGATATTTTGCATTTAAAGAGATATTTAAGGAAGTTCCCTCGTGGTGCAGCAGGTTAAGGATCTGGTGTTGCCACAGCTGTGATGCAGGTCACAACTGCCATGCGGTTCCATCCCTGGTCTGGGTCACATGCTGCAGACATGGCCAAACCAAAGGAGAGAGAGATTTAAAACATCACATTTAATGTCTGCTGTGATGTGTCCCTTTGAGGTCCCCTAAGGTCAGCGGGCCCAAGGCCAAACACAGGTGTGTCCTCTAATGACCACCGGGACCCTAACACTTGAGCAAGGCCTGTTTCCCCCGCAACTGCTGCTGTGTTTCTACGGTAGCTTAGCTTGGCCCAGTGTGATCCAGGCATTATTCCAGCCCCAACCCTCCACAGTGAACTCTGACAGTGTCATCCAGGACCACCTGCAGCCTTTAGGGCCCTTGTTAAAAATGCAGTTTCGGGGAGTTCCCGTCGTGGCGCAGTGGTTAACGAATCCGACTAGGAACCATGAGGTTGCTGGTTCGGTCCCTGCCCTTGCTCAGTGGGTTAACGATCCGGCGTTGCCCTGAGCTGTGGTGTAGGTTGCAGACGCGGCTCGGATCCCGCGTTGCTGTGGCTCTGGCGTAGGCCGGTGGCTACAGCTCCGATTCAACCCCTAGCCTGGGAACACCCATATGCCGAGGGAGCGGCCCAAGAAATAGCAACAACAACAACAACAAAAAAGACAAAAGACAAAAAAAAAATGCAGTTTCGGAGTTCCCGTCGTAGCACAGTGGTTAACGAATCCGACTAGGAACCATGAGGTTGCGGGTTCGGTCCCTGCCCTTGCTCAGTGGGTTAACAATCCGGCGTTGCCGTGAGCTGTGGTGTAGGTCATAGACGCGGCTCGGATCCCGCGTTGCTGTGGCTCTGGCGTAGGCCGGCGGCTACAGCTCCGATTCAACCCCTAGCCTGGGAACCTCCATATGCCACAGGAGCGGCCCAAAGAAATAGCAAAAAGACAAAAAAAAAAAAAAATGCAGTTTCTTCAGGTCCTCTTGGTTCAGATTATCTGGTCAAGGGCCCCGAAAGCTGTACCTTTTTTTTTTTCCTCATCTTTTTAGGGCCTCACCCACTGCATATGGAGATTCCCAGGCTAGGGAGTTACAGCTGCTGGCCTATACCATAGCCACAGCAATAGGGATCCAAGACACATCTGCGACCTACACCACAGCTCATGGAAACACCGGATCCTTCACCCACTGAATGAGGTCAGGGATTGAACCTACATCCTCATGGATACTAGTCAGGTTCATTACCACTGAGCCACATCAGGAACTCCCAGGAAGCTATAACGTTAACCAGCTCCCAGGTGTTTGTCATTTGCAATAACCTATAAGAAACCGAGCTGTAGAGGACCCGCTTCCTGTTTGGCAAAGAGCTGAGCAGAGTTGGTGAAAGCAGGTCTCAGGATACAAAATAGGAACCTCTGAGGTTCGTGGCAGAGAGCTGGGGCCAGAACCAAAACCCAGGGAAGAGGTCGAGGACTGGAAGGGACATCTGGTAAGACCAACAGACTGGGGTTTCTCCCTTGGCCGGCTCCCGAAATCTCTCACCTGCCCCAACCCAGCCTGCAGGGCTCAGGGCTCAGGCCCTGGCGGGAATCCTCTGGAGCTGGATTAAGTACACAGAGCAAGATCAAGGGGAAAGACTTGGGGGGAAAGTTGGGGGAGGGCTGATGTGCACTCATTTATTCATTTATTCAGTGTGCATTCATTCATCCAATATTAATTGAGCACCTATTCTGCACCAGACACCAGGTTAAGCCCTGGACATTTAGCAGTGAACAAAAATGGATATCGTTACCCTCCTTGTGGGGCACACAGATCTGGCACAGCCAAAGAACAGCTCTAACAAGGCTACTGGGACTGGCAAGAGCTGCTGGGCAGTAAAGGTGGGATCATGGGCTAGAGGAAGGGATCCCATTTTTCCAGGGAGGAGAGGGTTCTGACCGAGGCATCCGCTGTGGAATGCCAGTGAAGGATTCTGCATCATTAACCGCTCAACCAGTAAGTCTTAACACCTGCCTCTTTCCCCTCTCTTCATCCACCTTCACCTGCCCATTCTGCTTTCCAAATACCTCTTGCAACTGACCACGTCTCTTTATTCCCACTGCCACTATCTCAGCCCAAGCCACTGTCATCTCCCTCTAGGATGATGACAGGACCCACTGACCATTGTCACTACGGGGCCATACTTAACCACCTCCAAAACTTTATCCCCACAACTTCCTACGAGGGTTGGGTCTTCTGCTCCTAGCCCCTTCAGTGACGGCCCAGTGCACTTAGAATAAAATCTGAACTCTTAACATGATTTACAGAACTCCTGAGGACTAACCCCAGGCTTCCACCAACCTCGTCCCATGCCAATGGCCCCTTGCCTCACCCCGCTTCCCACCAAAGTCTGCCGACCCCAAGGATACTCACACATCTGGAATGCCTGTCCCTGCTTCCTTTCCTTTTGCCTGAGTGTTTGCTATTTATCCTTTAGACTTCTACTTAAATATCACTTCTACAGGGACGCCTTCTTTGACTCCTCCCCTTCTCCAATGTAAATGTGGTTCCCCCGTCCATTTTCCCTTTACTTTGTATTCACTCACAGCTTGTACCTAGTAATTGCACATTTCTTGTGATTATTTAATGACAGAATCATAAGGGCCTCCAGGTAGAAAGCTGATCTATCTTGTCCCTTTTGGTACACACAGTACCTAGCACATTGGTACTCAATATCTGTTGAATGAATGAGCAAGTATATCCTCATGCTGTACCTCTTCTAAAGTGTCCATCTTTGTGGCAGGAGGATTGGGTAAATGCAAGGGGAAGGAACAAATCAAAGTCCCTGCATTTTAATAGATTTGAGAAGATACTTCATGAACAAGACATTTATGTTAGTTATCAGCTACTGAATAACAAATGACCCTAAAACTTGGCAGCTTAAAACAATAAGCATTTGTAATCTCACCCTGTCTCAGTAGGTCAGATACTTGGAAACAGTTTTGCTGGGTGGGTCTGGCTCTGAGTCTCTCTTGAGGGTTTAGTAACACATTGGCTGAGGCTGCAGTCATCTGAAGGCTTGACTGGGGCAGGAAGGTCCACTTCCAAGATGGCTCATGCACATGCCTGCCCTTAGTACTGGCTGTTGCCTAGTAACCTCAGCTCATCACAAATCTTTTCACAGGGCTGCTTAAGCATCCTCCTGACCTTGCCATGATGGCTAAATTCCTCCAGAACAGGCACTCTTAATGAGCACAAACCAGAAGTTACACTGTCTTTTATGACCTAACCTTGGAAATGACACTCATTTCTCCCACATTCTATGGGCTACACAGATCAGCTCTACTCATGGAGGGAGAAGACTACAGAGGGACATAAATACCGGGGACGGAAGATCATTGGGGGCCACTGTAGAGGCCAGCTATCATGTACTGAAGTGTAGCCCCCTACACATAAGTGTGAATTCAGAGAAGGGAACAATCTCTTGGATAATTAGCATCGGTTTGATGAAAGAGGTTGATGTGCTCCATACCCTGAAGAGCGACTAGCCCCTGGAAAAGTCATCTGTGAGCAGAGGGAAGGAAAGTCACGTAGAAGCACAGCATGAGCAAAGGCACTGAAGGTGGGAGTAGACATCATGAATTTGTTAGGACAGTGGTCTGGCTGGAGCTGAGTGTACATGTGGTGAGGTAGAGGTAATAAGACAAAGTAGTTGGGTGACATCAAATTAAAGAGGATTAGAATGTTGTTAACAAGGAACAGTGTTGAGCACTGAGATGACTATGCCGAAACAGAGCTTTAGGAAGCATTAGCCAAGGGGCAGTATACCAAATGGCTCAGTCTGGGGAGAAACTAAGGCAGACACACGAGCCTTGCCCTGGTGAGAACTTGAGTTAAGATGCTGGCATTGGAATTCCCGTTGTGATTCAGTGGTTAATGAATCCAACTAGGAACCATGAGGTTGCAGGTTCGAGCCCTGGCCTTGCTCAGTGGGTTAAGGATCTGGCGTTGCCATGAGCTGTGGTGTAGGTCGCAGGTGAGGCTCAGATCTGGTGTTGCTGAGGCTCTGGCATAGGCTGGCGGCTACAGCTCCGATCAGACCCCTAGCCTGGGAACCTCCATATGCTGCAGGTACAGCCCTAGAAAAAGACAACCAAAAAAATGATACTGGCATTAGGGAATTCCCATTGTGGCTCATTGGGTTAAAAACCTGACATCATGGAGTTCCCATTGTTGCTCAGTGGTTTTTGAACCCGACTAGCATCCATGAGGACTTGGGTTCAATCCCTGGCCTTGCTCAGTGGGTTGAGGATCCAGCATTGCCATAGCTTTGGTGTAGGTTGCAGACGTGGCTCGGATGTGATGTTGCTGTGGTGCAGGTCAGCATCTTCAGCTCCAGTTGGACCCCTGGCTTGGGAACTTCCATATGTCATGGGTGTGGCCCTCAAAAGACAAAAGACCAAAAGAGAAAACAAAAACAAAACTGACATCTGGTCTGTGAGGACGTGTGTTCCATTCCTGGCCTCACTTAGTGGGTTAAGTATCCAGCGTTGCCGCAAGCTACAGTGTAGGTTGCAGATGCAGCTCAGATCTGGTGTGGCTCTGGCTGTGGCTGTAGCCGTTGCTGTGCCTGTGGTGTAGGCCTACAGCTGCAGCTCCAATTCAGTCCCTAGCCTGGGAACTTCCATAAGCCTCAGGTGTGGCCCTAAAAAGGGAAATTAAAACAAAAGGCCTTAGGAGTAGAAAAGGACACAGAGTTTTAATTACTATTACTAAAGGAGAATCAACACCACCCAGAAAGCCTGTAACATGGAGGATGAGGTAAGGAGATGGGTCTGGACCTCAATTTCTCCATGTACAAAAGGTGGGGGGTCATGTTACCACTCACTTCCCTCACTCCACCTGTCCCCCAGGACTGAGTTGAGCATCATGTGATAGGATGGATATGAAACTATTTTAAGAACAATTCACTTGATGAGCAACGCTTATTTTAGGCCAGAGGGAGGTACGTTTGGGGACAGCATAGGGTCTTTGTGGGGCCGTGTCTGTCTGGCAGCTCATCCCTTGAGCCTTTCCAGGCCGATGGATCTAAAACCCCATTCATCTCTCTTCTCTTCTCTTTGTTTGTGCCCCACTGTTCTCCCACTTAGCTGCCTGCAGTCTGCAGAAGCTGCAGTCTTCCCCTTTTCCTCTACAAGCACACAGCAGTCAGGAGACTGTGCTGGGGGAGCATTTGCCCTGGCCAGCCCCTGCCCATTGGCCAAACAACGTGAGAGACTTTGTCTTGTGGAAACTGAAGCTGTACCCAAAGTGGCCAAATCAGAGGAGACGCTGACCCAGCCAGCGGACACTGACCTACTGCACCTCTTTTTTTTTTTTTTTTTTAATGGCTTCACCTGTGGCATATGCAATTTCCTCAGCCGGGAATCGAATCTGAGCACAGCTGCAGCAACACCCAATCCTTTAACCCACTGGGCTGAGCTGGGGATTGAACCTGTGCCTCCACAGCCATCCAAGCCACTGCAGTTGGGTTCTCAATGCACTGTGCTACAGCAGGAACTCCTGACCTACAGTGTCTTAACCTCCATATCTGTCTGGCCTCCACACCTGGCTCACTTAGTTCCCTACCCCAAGTGAAGTTGCTTTGAAAACAAAGCTCTTTCTTATTTGCTTTGCGGATTTTATACATAGCCTTGTAGCTACTTATCCTCCTTGTATGAGTAGTGATAAGATTCTGGATTTGAATTGTCATTTCCAAGTACTTTCATAAACATCATCACTAAGAGGCATATAACGAAGGAGAGAGCTATGAAGTATCCCGCTTCGCAACTTACCAGCTAGTTCCATGCATTCCCCAGGCCTCGGTCTGCTCATCTGTGAAATGGGATAGCAATAGACCCCACCTCTTCCAGTGACACAGAGGATTGAATAGGTCTCAGCGTGGCGCCGGCAGGTCATGGGATAGGACGGCAGCCTCACTCTCAGAGTGCCTGCGGGGTGGTTGGAAAGATGGGGGGGTTGGGGAGAAGTCTGCTTTTTTTGGGCTGCCTGGGCTCTTGTTAATAAATTTCCAGCGGGACGCTTCCGCCACTTGCCTTTTTTTAGAGACATGAAGAGAGGAGAATTGAAAACATTTCCTATGTTGAAATGAAAGGCACTATTTAATCTTGTCACCATCTGCCTTCGCTCCAGGCTGGGAGCCCACAGGCCCGGCTCCCTGTTTCCTAGCGACAGGCAGGCACACCTTCCCCATTAGAGAAAAACCGCCCACTGCTGGGAAGGCTTCTACCCCAGGGAACTGCGAATGAGGTGCCCCAGGCCAGCCCCCCACTTCCCTGCAAGCAGGACACCCTGTTCTTCTTTGCCAGGGTCACAGAGCAGCAGGGGCCAGTCCTCGATGTGCAAAGTCCTTGAGGGGACCCTTGATGCCCTGAGCCCCCTCCTCGCCCTCAGCAAAGCTCTAAGGCTGTCTTCATGTCTGAGGGCTGCCTCAACCAAGTGCCATGAACTGCATGACTTACAACAGAAGCTTACTCCCTCACAGTTCTGGAGGCCACAAGTCCAAAAGCAAGGTGTTGGCAGGGTCAGTCCCTTCCAGAAGCTCCGAGGGAGAACCCACTTCAATTCTGCCTCTCAGGTTCAGTGGCTCTGGCGAGGCCCTTGGCTTATAGATGGATCACACTCTACCTCTACCCTCACGTGGTTTTCCCCTCTGTTTCGCTGTGTCCTCTCTTCTGTCTCTTGTCAGGACACCCGTCGTTGGACTCAGGGCCCACCCTAATCCAGGAGGATCACATTTTTTTTTTTGTCTTTTTGCCATTTCTAGGGCCACTCCCCCAGCATATGGAGGTTCCCAGGCTGGTGGTCTAATCAGAGCTGTAGTCGCCAGCCTACACCAGAGCCACAGCAACTTGGGATCCAAGCCGCATCTGCAACCTACACCACAGCTTGTGGCAACACGGGATCCTTAACCCACTGAGCAAGGCCAGGGATCGAACCCACAACCTCATTGTTCCTAGTCTGATTCGTTAACCACTGCACCACGATGGGAACTCCACATCTTTTTTTTTTTTTAACCTTCATTACATCTGCAGAGATCCTCTTTTGAAATAAGATCACCTCAGAAGATCTTAGGTTCCAGGTAGACACATCTTTTGGGGGAAACATGCTCTTCAAACCCATTGCAGAAACTATCAGGTCACCAGGACGCCACCTGTCCAGGTGATAAACTGGATAAAGTCCCGTTAGGGCAGTATGTGAGATGGCCCTTCATCCCCAGCCAAGGGCTGTAGATTTGGAAAGTGGAGCTTGGGACAAGGCAATACCTTAACCAAAGAGGATGTAGTGTAGCCCTCAAGGTGGCCTAGGAGGTGTGGTGATTCTCCCCAGAAAATGCTTTCCGACCAGGCGTCTTCCGGGTGACTCTGCTCAGCACAGGGCAGCAGCCACGCCTGTGCAGCTGAGCAAACAAGGGCGAGCACGTTTGCCCTGTCTTCCAATTCCCCGGAGAGCCCCTCGGATACTGAAACTGATGGCTGAAGACTGAGCGCCTGAAATCCATTCCTTTTCGTTCTTGTGCTTTTTTAGAACACAGGCGACAACAAGAAAAAAAACATCATGTGCACTTGTTTGTTTTGAATAGGTAATCTATTCTCATAGTTTCAGCTTCAAAAGGAACAAAAGGATATTTTGTGAAGATGCGCCCTCCCATGCCTTTCTCCCAGCCACCAGGGTCACCTCTCCAGACGCCACCCATGTTGCAGTCTTATGTATTCTCCAGAGATGCATAAAGAGAGGTTTTCTTTTTCCTTTTCCTGCGTAAAGAGTAGCTCCTCTACCTACTTTTGTAACTTACTGTTTTCACCTTGCAGTACATTCTAGGGATTGCTCCATAGCAGCCATAGAGAACCTGCTCATACTTTTTTAAGTGGCAGCCGCATCCACTGTGTGAAAGTACTGCAGGGCATTACCCAGGGCCCTGTTGATGTGCACATGGGCTGTTCCCTAGTTCCTCTGCTCCTGGAAACAGCTGCTGTGAATAACTCTGTATATGCATCGCATTCTACACGGGTGGGAATATATCTCTAGGGTAAAGGGCTAGAAGTTGCCAGGCTCCTCCTCCCTCCATCACAAACCTCTGGACTCGCAGGCCCTGGATTTAACGGCACAGCCTCCAAAGGCCTGGCCCATTTATTTTAATCTGGTGAGTACTCTGCTGGTGGAGATGGGCCACAAGCTGAAGCCTCGCCTCCACGCAGTCTGTGCCACTGTCTATGGACACAGGGTGAACTGGGGCTGGAGACTGCAGTCCTGGTCCCAGCTCCAGCTCTGCGCTGTGTAATCTGGGCAAATAACCTTTCTCGGTGACAGGGGGTAACTTAATCCTTGTCACCCCCTCTTTCCCAGACTTAAGGATGAGATAGGCAGCAAATGTTGTCCAGAGATGATGACAAAACGTGCCCCAACAGCAATCACGCTCTTTTTATTACTAGTAATGGGGCCTATGAAATAGAGGGAGACCCATTTTACCCTTGCCACTCGTGTATTTATTTCCGATCTTATGTCCTTGGCTGTCTGAAAAGAAAGATCAGATTGGTTTTTTGTTTTGTTTTGTTTTGTTTTGTTTTTAGTGCTTTTTTTGCAGGGGGGATGCACCTGCTGTATATGGGAGTTCTCAGGCTAAGGGTCAAATCAAAGCTATAGCTGCTGGCCTACACCAGAGCTCATGGCAATGCCGGATCCTTAATCCACTGAGCAAGGCCAGGGATCAAACCTGCGTCCTCAGGGATACTAGTCTGATTCATTACTGCTGAGCCACAGTGGGAACTCCAAGAAAGATGAGATTGAAGGAACACCTCCCATTCTGGAATTAGCCGCAGGGGCAGCGTGGGCCTCAGGCAGGTTCGCTTTGGGGTCTGGCCCTTCTGAGCCGGGATGGTAGTGCGGGAGCTGCCAGGCGGGTGAGGGGCATGGTGTCTGAGAGGACCTTCTGCCTGGAGGTCTTGGTTACTGACAGCTCACATTTACCTGGTGCTTGACTCTTTACCAAATGCTTTCTCAGTTAACACGTGATTTAGCCAGATTCTTGGTAACAGTGGATTTAAGCAGAAAAAGAATCTAGTGAATATTCTCGGTAGGAGCTCGTGGAATTGCCTTCAATGCGAAGCCTGCTGCTCAGAAATCGGGTGGGAACCAGTAGAAGACCAGGTAGCCAGAACCTCAGAGCCCTCCCCCAGGAAAGAGGAGGTGAGGACCTCATGGCCTCAGACACTAGATGTCACCTGGGCTGGACACAGGCCAGCAGAAGCTGAGGTGACCTGTTAGCACAAAGAGTCATTCCCCTTGCCCATGTCAGCCACCCTGGGGGGCCTACTGGGGGTGACCTCTGTGCTGCCCTTTCAAGTCTTTCTGGGAATAGCGCCCCCTTCTGTCCTGCTGTCTGAGGAGGGAAGCCCTGGGCATAGCCTGCACCCCCACCACTGCAGAGGTGGAGGGATGTGGGGAGCCCCTCCCATTAGGAGTCTTGGGAGGGGGTGCGGGTTGTCTGTCCTAAGGACTGTGAGTCACATGCAAGGCAGCAGAAGAGAGAGTGTTTACCACTATCTGCCCAGCAACCCTGGGGGTTGGGTCACTATTTGCACATCTTGCTTAATGAGGGAGCTGGGGGCGGGGTCTTTACCTCAATTAGTGCTTCTAAGATCTTTTTTTTTTTTTTTTTTTTGCTTTTTAGGGCCATACCCCCAGCATATGGAGGTTCCCAGGCTAGGGGTCTAATCAGAGCTATAGCTGCCGGCCTACGCCAGAGCCACAGCAACGCAGGATCTAAGCCGTGTCTGCAGCCTACACCACTGCTCACGGCAACACCAGATTCTTAACCCTCTGAGCGAAGCCAGGGATCAAACCTGCCACCTCATGGTTCCTAGTTGGATTCATTTCCACTGCGCCATGATGGGAACTCCAGTGCTTCTAAGATCTTTATGTTGAAATTGCTGCAGATCTATCCTGACATTGTAGCTTATTGTAGCTGCAATCAACACACCATTAGGGATGTAGCCAGGAGAGCCCTTCTCAAGCCTTCCTCTCCTAGAGAATTCAGAGGTAGCGCCAGCCCGGCCAACACCTTGATTTTGGACTTCCAGCTTCTGGACTGTGAGAATGCTTCTGTTGTTCTAAGCCATGAACATGGTAATTTGTTGACAGCCTTAGGATTTGACACAGACAATTATTTGGTCACCCTAAAAAGGTTTCCTGGCCCCTGACTCCAGGATCCAGCCCCATGGACTCCCTCCACCCCTAAGTTTTGATACTTCTGCCATCAAGGGCCTGGATCTTGCAGGCCTCTTAGGGGTCCCGTCCTGGTTGAGAGGCCCAGGCCACCCCTCTCCCTGCAGACTCTCCTCACTAAGCTCCCTCCTTGAATGGGAGGCCAGCAGTAGGCACCGCGTGGGTCCTTTCCTTTCCCTGTGGGCCCCTAGGTCTCTAGTGCCCAGGCTAAGAGACCATGGCTGATGATGCTGATGGAGAACCCAGATCTTGGAATATAAGGCCCTTTGTGACTCTTGAGGCATTGTTGTGGCTCCCACCAGCTGTGGAAAAATCAGAGAACTATAAGCCTCGCCTAGAAAAGGGTCTCTGCAGGCTATGGGGCTTGGTTTTCCTCCATCCTTTGGCTACTGGAGTCCCGCAGGCTGAGATTCCCCAGGGGTCCCCCTGGATGGGGTGGGCAGGGGTTGGTTAAGGGAGAAGGCTCTGAATGAATCTCAGGCCTCTGGGAGCCCAGTCTAGGCTCCACACCAGCTTTCATGGGCTGTCTGACCACCAGCACATCATTGAACCTTTTCTGTGACTCAGTTTCCCCTACACAATGAGAGTTTGCATTTGGTGACCTCTAAGTTCTCTTCTGGAAACAAAAGTCTCTAAGACCAAACCAGTGACTGGGCTTTGGGGGTGGGGAAGGGCTTTGTAGAGGAACAAAATTTGCCACTCCAAAATGTATCTCTTTGGCCTGAGGATAAATTTAGGTTGATTAGGGGGTTTTTTTGTTTGTTTTGTCTTGTCATTTTAGGGCCACACCCGCAGTATATGGAGGGTCCCAGGCTAAGGGTCCAATCGGACCTGTAGCTATTGGCCTGTGCCACAGCCACAGTAATGCCAGATCTGGGCCATGTCTGCGACCTACACCACAGCTCTCGGCAATGCCAGATCCTTAACCCACTGAGAGAGGCCAGGGATCGAACCTGCAACTTCATGGTTCCTCGTCAGATTCATTTCCACTGTCCCATGATGGGAACTCCAGGTTGATTAGTTTTAAGGCCCCAAAAACCTGGGAAGAGCCTTTGACCTTCCTCCCACCCCTAAAGAATGTAAATAGAGGACTTGTTGCAAGAAGGATGCTCTCACCATAGATGACTGTGGTATGAACCAGGTTTGTAAACAGAGACCTAGCACAGTCGGTAGGTTAAAACTCTGTGTCCTGTTGTCTCTTCCTGGCCCAGCAAACATTTGTTTACCAAACACTTCATTTTCTATCTCCACTTCAATAGCTTTCTTTTCTTCTCAGATCCCCAAACACTACCCCGACATCCTCTTTTGTCTTTAGCTGAAGATGATATTTAAGGTAAGGGTTTCAGGGAGTTCCCATCAAGGCTCAGCTGTTAACGAACCCGACTAGCATCCATGAGGATGTGGGTTTGATCCCTGGCCTTGCTCAGTAGGTTAAGGATCCGGTGTTTCTGTGAGCTGTGGTGCAGGTCACAGACACGTCTTGGATCTGGCGTTGCTGTGGCTCTGACATAGGCTGGTGGCTACAGCTCCGATGGGACCCCTATCTTGGGAACCTCCATAGGCCACAAGTATGGCCCTAAAAAGACAAATAAAAATAAAAAGATGAGGGTTTTACACATTTTGGTGAGTTACTCAGTTTCCCTGCGTCTCTCCCATGTATACAGCACTAAATTTTGTTTGATACGAGACAGATTAACCAGAGAAGATCAATCTAATTCTTAGACCAGACAGAAGAACTGAGAAGGGTAGAGTAAATTTCCTTCCTCCCCAACAGTCTCAAAGGTAAATGCGCCATCAAACCTGCCATGGAAGGGTGTGCAGTCTAGTGAGGAAAGACAGCTGGACAGTCAGCAGCAAAAGAAGTCTTTACCAGATGGCAGTGAGAATGGGGACCCTCTCCAGCATCAGTTATGCATCAGGATCAGCAGCCTGCACCCCAGACGAATCACCAGGGACCCTGGAGGAGAACCCGGAGGTCCCAATGCGCAGCCAGGGTTGAGCACTGCCTGGGGAGGAGGGAGCTGGAGGGCAGGGAAGTAGGCAGGGACCTAAAGGAAAGCAGACTTAGCATCACCTCCTGCATAGGTCTCTGGGCTTTTGTGGTGTAAATTGATGTAAGAAGAAATAGACATTTTAAGGGTGGCTGAGGGCATTCCCTTTGTGGCTCAGAGTGCTAAGGACCCAGAATTGCCTCTGTGAGGATGTGGGTTCAATCCCTGGCCTTACTTAGTGGGTTAAGGATCTGGTGTTGCCACAAGCTGTGATAGAGGTTTCAGCTGCAAAACAACCCTATCAAAAAATGGGCAGAAGATCTAAACAGACAATTCTCCAAAGAAGACATACAGATGGCCAAAAAACACATGAAAAGATGTTCAACATCACTCATTATTAGAGAGATGCAAATCAAAACCACTCTGAGGTGTCACCTTACACCAGCCAGAATGGCCATCATCAAAAAGTCTACAAACAATAAGTGCTGGAGAGGGTGTGGAGAAAAAGGAACCCTAGTACACTGTTGGTGGGATTGTAAATTAGTGCAACCACTGTGGAAAACAGTAGGTTTCAGCTGCAGCTCTGATTCAACCCCTGGCATAGGAAATTCCATATGCCGCAGGTGTGGCCATGAAAAGAAAAACAAAGGATGGCTGAATTTGATTTATATTCATTGTATTGGGAAGGCCCGGAAGGGATAGGTTGAGAGCAGGAAGGAGGGGAGCTGAGCCATAGTGGACACTGTCCTCAAGCTCTCCTCTGTGCTGTCATTATAATCTGCCTTTGGTGCTTTATCAGATGACTACAATAAAGATTCATTCTGTTTTTCAGTTACCTTTGGCTGCCGGACTGATGATTCCTTGAACGCTGGAGACTGAGATGCAGGTAAGCAAAAATCAGCTGCTCCTGGGTGTTGCAGGTGGCTGGAGCCTGTCTACACCACAGTCGTGAGGGCCCCCAGGTGGGAAATTGTGGCGCAAAGGCCAAGATGTGGGCAGGCGCTTTGTGTTCAGGGCTAAGAAAGAGCAGTTTGACTCATGGTGCCAGTTTGTTAGGGGTAGCTTGGGGGTTACCTTCTGGAGCTGTTTCAGTGCTAAGCTAAGGAGTGTCTAGTTGGATTTTAGGCATGAGGAGGCACTACTCTTGGAGGCATGTGATGTCATCAGTGTGTGAAGGTTTTTTTTCAGGTCTGTCTGCCTCCTTCCCTCCCTACTTCTCCCTCCTCTCATTACTTCTTTCCACTGCAAACACCTACTGGAAATCAGTCTTGATGGAAGTTGAAAGACTCATGATTCATTCCAGGAGCTTGCCTCTGGATGGAGGGTCCAAAAGATAAGAAACACCCTTTAGGAGTTCCCATCGTGGCTTAATGGTTAACGAATCCAACTAGGAACCATGAGGTTGCGGGTTTGATCCCTGGCCTTGCTCAGTGGGTTAAGGATCCAGCGTTGCTGTGGCTCTGGCGTAGGCTGGCGTCTACAGCTCCGATTAGACCCCTAGCCTGAGAACCTCCATATGCTGCGAGAGCAGCTCAAGAAAAGGCAAAAAGACAAAAAAAAAGGAAAGAAAAAAAAAAAGAAACACCCTTTAATGTGGTCTACTGGACCCACAGAACAAGTTGCCTGGAAACACAGAGGAAAGATCCCTAAACTTAGCTTGGCTTCTTGAAGCTGGGGTCATTTGAATCGAATCTTTTTTTTTGTTTGTTTAATGATTTTTGTTTTTTCCATTATAGCTGGTTTACAGTGTTCTGTCAATTTTCTACTGTACAGCAAAATGACCCAGTCACACATACATATATACATTTTTTTTCCACATTATCCTCCATCATGCTCCATTATACGTGACTAGACATAGTTCCCAGTGCTATACAGCAGAATCGCATTGCTTATCCATTCCAAAGGCAACAGTTTGCATCTATTAACCCCAGATTCCCCGTCCATCCCATGCCCTCCCCCTCCTCCTGAACCGAATCTTAAAGCAGGAATCATTATTCCCATCACATCAAGAAAGGAACAGAAAACACATGTAATGTGGGGAATGGTCGGTATTTGGGTTGGGACTCTGGACTATGTGTGTATATGTGGGGGAGAGGAGCCTGGAGGTGAGCCTAGAAACACAGAGCCTGACCAGGTGGTAAAGGGCCTTGAATGCCTCCCAAAGGACTCTACCCTTATCTCTGAGCCCAGGTCAAGGTCTAACACAAATCTTTACTCTTTCGCGCCCCTTGCCAACTTCTAAGCTCTTTGCCTCAAAATGATTAGGGAAGAGTAGAACTATTTGTGCCCCTGAAACTAGCTTGGCATAGATAAGCATTACACTCTAATTGATATCCCCCCCCGATTGCAGACACAAATTTAGCTGTAAGTCACCCCATCGTAACTTGTCGTTGTGACTTGGAATCACCGCACTTGTTAACGCCTCCCTGTACACATCGAAGGCAAACCACGGAGACACTCTGATCTTTGCATGTGGGGGGCCAGATCGTACTGCAATATCCTGAATAGGTTAATCTCCTGACATGTTCAGTTTGTATCTTCGATGCCGTGATACGCTTACTTTTTCCAATTTTCTATCACTTTCATGACACTTCCAGGAAGTAGATGAGAAAAATGTTCTTAAGTCCTATTTTTTTTACTTAGGGGGGAAAATGAGACTCTGGGATGTTAAATACAACTTTTGTCAAATCACAAAACAGGAGTGGGCCTGAGACGAGAGCCTGGGTTTCCTGATTCCCGTGACTTCTAAAGACGATGTCTACCTCCAGTTTCAAAATCAAACCCAGCCCAAGCCAGACTGGCAGCTCCTGCTCTTGAAACTCAGGTCCATACAACTTTAGCAGCTTTAGCCAGAGGCTAGACTGTGGGTCATGATCCTAAAACCCTGGAGCTTCTAGAAGGGCTCAAGGGGTGATGTGGTCCAGGCTCCATCTTTCCAAAGTGGCAACAGTCTCATGGGGTTTAGTGACTTGTCCAGGGTCACACAGCAAAACTGGTTTTCCGCAGAGCAGGGGTGAGCCCTAAGACTGGGGAAGACACTTCCAGAGGTGGTGTGACCCCTGACCTTATGGTTTGTCTTCTGGCCACTGGATCAGCAAGTGAGATACACCCTTCTTTTGGCCATGCCTCAACCCATTCCTCCCAACCGGTTTTCAGGGTTTGGAGGGAAGAGTTCCCTCTAGTTCGCTAGTTTAGCCCATTCAAATAAGCTGCCTGGCAACGCCCAGCCTCACAACTGCAAACCAGGGTCTACGGACACACTGCCTCCAAAACTAGTTGAGTTTTTTTTGAAGAGTCTGAAGTGTTTTTTTTTTTTTTTCCCTAGGAAGGGGATCAAGGCTGCTAAATGGCCCCCAAAGATGTACTCATTCCTGGAACCTATGAATGTATTACTTTAAGTGGCAGTGGGGAGTTCCCATTGTGGCTCAGTGGGTTAAGAACCCGGCTAGTATCCATGAGGACGTGGCTCAATCCCTGGCTCAGTGGGTCAGGGGTCTGGCTTTGCCTTGAGCTGTGGTGTAGTTCACAGACGCAGCTCAGATCTGGCATTGCTGTGGCCGCGGTGTAGGCTGGCAGCTGTAGCTCCACTTCAACCTCCAGCCTGGGAACCTCCATATGCTGCAGGTGTGGCCCTAAAAAGATTTTTTTTTTAAATGGCAAAGTGACTTTGCAGGTGTGATTTAAAGATCTTGAGATGGGGAGATTTTCCTGGATTATCTGAGCACACCCTGAATACAATCACAAGTGTCTGTATAAGAGGAAGGCAGAGGGAGATGGGTTGATGGAAGGAAGAGAGGTGATGGCAGAAGCAAGAGGTTAGAGTGATGCAAGGAAGGAGTCGTGAGCCAAGGAAAACAAATAGCGTCCAGAAGCTGGAAGATGCCAGGAAACAATTTCAGCCCTCCAGCCTCTGGAAGGGACCAGTCCTGCTGACACCTTGGTTTTAGCCCTTAAAAGGATCATCTTGGATTTCTAGCCTTCTGAACTATAATAGAATAATTTGTGTTGTTTTCAGCCACCAAGTGTGGGGTTATTTGTTACAGCAGCAACAGGAAACTAACACAGGACCTTTTGAGAAGTGGTTAAACCATATAACATGAGCGGCCACCTGCTTTGCTGGTGGGTAGGACCAGCTCAGAAAAGCTGGGGAGATGCCCCTGGCTTCCTCTACCAAGCCAGCCCTGGGGGCTGGAGGAGGCGCAGCAGAGGCCTGAATAGGAGCAAAGCTGCCTTTCTCCCAATCACTGGGTGTTTTCAGGCTTCCTGGCACCTTCCAGGATGCCAACCATCCAGGGCTTCTGCCCCTGCCCAGGCCCCCTTTACGCCCCCCTCCCCTCCCTGGCTCCCTGCAGTCCTCTTTCCCAGCCTGTTCATCTTCTCCTTGGCCCCTATCAGGGAGCCCCTCCTTTCTCTTCTAATGATCAACCACTCAAAACCCAGATTCCAATCTCATCCTTCTTGAGTACGTAGCAGGGTGAGAAAACAGGGTGGGCCATCTTAATAACCCCAGAAGCCTGCTTAGGGAGGAATTGACTTTGAGTAGATAAATACGTCAGGGGCCATTTGGCTGTGAGAAGCCAGGCCCCTGGGCAGAGTCTGGAAGGGGGGAACTGAAGGAAGAGAGGGCTGAATTACTTTTCTTGGACGTGGCACTTGCCCATGAAAAGGAAAGGATAGAGACCCAGTGGCCTGCGGGGAGATGCACAGTTGGGCTGTCTAGATTTAACTTGTTTTTGTACAAACTCCTCCCACCTCTTTCTGTACTTCAGTGACACTGTCTGTGACCAAAAAGGCCTTTAAGTGCATGTGCCATTTGGCTTGCATTTTTGCCTTTCTTTTTTTTTTAAATAAAGCCAAGGAGCTGGGTCAGGTTCTCTGATGGCACAGGGTAAGGCCAGCACCTTCAAGATGGGGAGAGAATCTTTAAACTGCACCTCTAGGGAGTTCCCGTCATGGCTCAGTGGTTAACGAATCTGACTAGGAACCATGAGGTTGCGGGTTCGATCCCTGCCCTTGCTCAGTGGGTTAAGGATCCAGCGTTGCCGTGAGCTGTGGTGTAGGTCGCAGACGCGGCTTGGATTCCACGTTGCTGTGGCTCTGGTATAGGCTGGTGGCTACAGCTCCGATTCGACCCCTAGCCTGGGAACCTCCATATGCCTCCATAGCAGCCCTAGAAAAGCCAAAAAGACAAAAAATAAAAATAAACCGCACCTCTAGTGAGGGAAGCTTAGAGCACTTTGCTCATAACTTCATTTAATTCTGTCAAAGAAAAGCCAGAGCTGGACAGTAGTTAGGGCAGTAAAAACAGATTGTTATTCAGGACTGTTGCAGTAGGGAAAAGAAACCTCAGGCTAAAACGAGGCTCAATTGTGAGTGCAGCAGAGGTAAGCAGGAATTTATAGCCAAGAAACAGGGGGCTGGGAGGTCAGTGGAAAATTCCTAAGAGGAAACATCAGGGTGACGGGGGAGTCTGGCTAAACTGACTTAAAAGTACTCCTGCTGAAGGGTGGCTCAGCCGTCATCTGGGAGCTGGGGGAGGATGAGGATGCCAATCAGATCTTGAGGGTGATCAGATATGGGGGTTAGGGGTTCTGATTAAACTGACTTGGCAGAGTTCTTGCTAACATTGGATTGGACAAGGAAGGGCCCCAGTGGGCCTATCAGAAGGTTCAGGAGCTTGACTCAAGTTTGGTTGTGGAAAGGCTCTTTCTCAGGTGTCACCCTAATCCAACGAGGTCAATGCCATGATCTTTCCTGTACACACGAGGAAACCGAGGCATAGAGAGGTCTCATAACTTGGTGGAGGTCACCCACTGGTGGAATAGCATTCCAACCCAGACAGACTCCGAAGCCCACCTTTCCTAACCACTTGGCCACACTGCCTCCTAACCAGCCCCCTACTGCAGTGGAACTGTGAACTCTGTCCCTCCCCCAAGGATAGTAAGAACCCCTGCCTGGGGCAACCCTAGCTCACACGTGGGCTCACATTGTCCTTTCTGTGTCCTGTGCCCTCTCCCCAACCAGGCTGAGTAGCCCTGTGTAGCTTTGCTGAATAATACTATACCCAGCATTTCTGGAGGGCGCTATACTTTCTCCGTGTCCTTTCCTCTGTACAGTCTAATTTAATTGACACCGTTGTCCCCACATGTAGGCAGGAATCACTGCCACCATTTGTAGATGAAGAGACTGACACTCACAGAAGCCAGGTGGCCTGCCTGGGTCACACATCATCCCATAAGGGACCACATGCTGCCCTGGAACACGCAGTGTTTTGTCTTGTTTTCGTTTTTTTCTTTTCACCTCACTGTGCTCCCTCATCTGGTTAACAGTTTTTTAAAAACAGTACCAATCTCTTCAACAAAGAGCCCACTCTCTAATTTTCTTTCCACTTCGAACGCACAGGCCCCATCTGCAGACAACCTTGAGCTGGAAATAGCACCGTATCAGCCCGATTTCCTGGGGCTTCAGGGCAGGGTCCTTGGGAGTCAGGATTCGCATGAAGCGCTAATCTTGAGTTGGTCCTTCCTGAAAAGGACTCTGGTTGGGATAATTGTTGCACCTCTGTCCCCAAGGCCACTTTTATATAAGTGCAGAGCCTGAAGGCCCAGCTCTCACTATTCTGACTAACACGGCTCCTTGCAAAGAAAGAAAGACGGCCTTTGATTAGTTTCTGCTCCAACTCGGAGAAAAGCCAGTCCAATAAAAAAACGCTTCAGTTGAGGGAGACGTGGATGCGACAGAGCAGCGGTCTCTGATCCTGATTGACTTTTGCTTTTCAATTTCTCTTTTATTTAATAACTTCTTCCTCTGAAATGACTGATGTCGCTGTCCTGTATCTTGGGACTTTCCCAGGAAGTACATGCAAGGCTTGGAGCGAAGGGCAGCTGGCCAAGGTGTGCTGTCCTTTCCCATAAAACCTGAATTGAGAGTTTCCTGGGCACTCAGGGCATGCCTCAGGCCCATCTTGATGCCAGAGGAAGCCAAGACATGGTTCCTCTCCTGGAGGAGCTCACAGGTCTGTGGAAGAAGGGAGAACTAATGCACAAGAAGTCGTGCAAGAAAAACAACTGCCTGGGGCTCCAGTGTAAGCCATGTGTCAGATCCTGGAGAAAGAGCAGTGAATGGACAGATAATAATTCCTGCCATCCTGGAAGTTCCCGTCGTGGCTCAGTGGGTTAAGAACTCAATTAGTAACCATGAGAATATGGGTTCGATCCCTGGCCTCACTCAGTGGGTTAAGGATCTGGTGTTGGTGTGAGCTGTGGTGTAGTTTTCAGACATGGCCCAAATCCTATGTTGCTGTGGCTGTGGCATAGGCTGGCAGCTGCAGCTTCAATTGGACCCCTAGCCTGGGAACTTCCATATGCTATAGGTGTGGCCCTTAAAAAAAAGAAGAAAAAAAATTTCTTGCCATTCTTTGTAGGAAGAGACATGATAAGCAAACTATAGAGTCAATTAGAAAGTAGTGAGTGTCATGAGGAGGGGGGAATCAAGCAAGGGTGGTACTTTTAAATGGGATGCTTGGGTCAAGGTCAAAGGGAGGTGAGGGAGCTAGCTCTGAAGACATCCAAGGAAGGTGTTCTGGAAAAAGGGAGTGGAGCGAGGGAAGGCTCTGAGCCAGGGGTGGCCTGGAATTCCTGAGAAACTGCAAAGGTTAGAGAGTAGGCTCTTTCTTGGCCAGGGGCTATGAGAGGGGAAGGGTCCTTTTTAAAAGGAGTTGCTCTGGGCAACAGTACAGGCAAACATCTCTCCCATTTCAGTTCTCTGTGTGGTTCCAGGGTAGCTAGAAGGATGGTGTTGGGGGAGGAGGGGGAGGTGGCAGGTGAGCAGAGGTGAGGAGTAAGGAGGGGGGCAAATCACATGGCTCCTCAGGGGACACCAGTGAAAGATTAGGTGCAGAGCAGAGATGTGATCAGATGTTAATTCTAAAGGGGTTACTCTGGACTAAGAATAGTCTTGTTGTGGAGTTCCCATCATGGCTCAGTGGTTAACGAATCCGAGCTTGCGGGTTCAATCCCTGCCTTTGCTCAGTGGGTTAATGATCCGGCGTTGCTGTGACTGTGGCGTAGGTTGCAGACGCAGCTCGGATCCCGTGTTGCTGTGGCTGTGGTGTAGGCCGGGATTGGACCCCTAGCCTGGGAACCTCCATATGCCGCGGGAGCGGCCCAAAAAATGGCAAAAAGACCAAAAAAAAAAAAAAAGAATAGTCTTGTTGTTCTGGGATTATAAAACCAAAAAAAAAAAAAAAGAATATTCTTGTTGGAGTTCCTGTCTTGGCGCAGCGGAAATGAATATGGCTAGGAACTATGAGGTTGCGGGTTCGATCCCTGGCCTTGCCCAGTGGGTTAAGGGTCTGGCATTGCCATGAGCTGTGGTGTAGGTCACAGACGCGGCTCAGATCTGGTGTGCTGTGGCTCTGGCGTAGGCCAGAAGCAACAGCTCTGATTCGACCCCTAGCCTGGGCACCTCCATATGCTGAGGGTGTGGCCCTAAAAGGACAAAAGACTGAAAAAAAAAGAATAGTCTTGTAAGGGGGAGTTCCTGGTGGGTTAGTGGTTAGGATTCAGCACTCTTACCTCTGTGGCCCAGGTTCAATCTCTGGTCTGGGAACTGAGATTCCACAACAAGCTTCTGTATCCTGAAGCCCCACCACCCCCCAGGAAAAAAACCTGTAAGGACCAAGGGTTGAGCAGGGGAAGGAGTTAGTTAGTACAATAGAGTTGATGCACATATGCTTAGTGTTTCCAGTTTCCAAAGTGGCTGCGCTTTTTGCATTTGTATGAGTTCGCTTGTTGACACTTGGTATCATCAGCCTTGAATCTTAGCCATCCGAGGGAGTGTATAGAAGTATCGCATCGTGATTTTAATTTTTATTTCCTGGATGGCTAATGATGTTGGGCACCTCTTCATGTGTTGGCAGCACGAAGTTGACCCTGGTTCGGAGCAGGGTGGTGGCAGTAGAGATGCTGAGAAGGGTCTGACTCTGGATATGAGAGATCTGGAAAGAGGAGTGGGGTGATGTGGGCTCTGTGCCTGGCATCCTTCCTTCCTGGGTCCTGAGGGAGAAGGACCCATATCCAGACAAATTGGATCTCCAGAATTGTCCCCAGTGTCCCTCCTCTCCTCCTTCTGAGGTTACAGAGCCCTGATTTGGGCTGAGCACATGGCTATCTAGAATGCACTTCCCAGCCCCTCTTGCAGCCGGATGACTATGTTCTGGCCAATGAGATGGGAACAAAGGCGTTGAGGGCAGCTCCCAAGCCTTCTGTAAAGGACAGCTGGCACACACTCTCCACCCTTTGGTCAACTCCTCTCTCCTTGGCCTTTTCCTTGGAATATGAAGACCACTATAGACTCTACTGGTAAGATGGTAGATGCCAGAGCTAGAAGGGCCCTGAGCCCCAGGCACAGGGGATGCTCTGTCAGCCCTGGACCACCACCTCCCGACTTCTTGGATGAGAGCATGGGGGAAATACATTTCTACTTGGTTTCAACCACCATTATGTTGGTGGTGGTGATGCTTTCAGTGAACTTAATCTGAACCCACATGACAGGCAACCAACAGCATCTGCTGTCAAGAGCTTGTTGGAGGAAGGAGTACATACACTGAGCCCTCAGATAAGATGGTGGGATTTAGAGAATCAGAGGGCTGGGTGGTGAGCACTCTAGCCTGAGGCGGGGTGAGAGGTGAGCCTGGCTTGGGGGTGAGACTACAGGGGTCTCAGCAGACACAGAAGGCTTGGATCACCCCACTGAGACGGGGCTGGTGCTTCTAAGTCAGAAGAATCAGCCCTGTTTTGATGGCCCCAAGAGAAAGTCTACCCCCGTGTTTAGCTTCAATTCATAACATTGCTGTTCACACCCCCTTCCCTTATTCACAGGGGGTAAGCCTGGCTTTCTGGTTGCAAAGCTGAGCCTCTCTGTCCCCTTTGACATGATTAAATGCTCCTCCATCTCTCCACACAGCCAGGCCAGCAGAGCTCAGTCCTAAGCATCTGGTTCTCAAAATATGTTATTTTTATCCTCAAGTCCAATTCTCAGACCAGACGGAGTGAGCTGGCCAGGACAGGAAGCCGTCTCCTCCCTTAGCAGCTGCCAGGCCTGGCCTGCCGGGCTCTCACTCGTAGGACAGTTTCATCCTTCTCCGAGCCACTGCCCAGACTCTTTTCTCTCCCCAAGGAGTGTGGCACCAAGCACGAGGCCCCTCTGGCAGCTGGGCCAGGCTGGACATGTGGCAGAGCTGCCCAGAGGGCCCCTTCTGCCTTCCCTTCCTCCTGTCCCCGAGAATTTTCCCTGATGTCAGTTATCTGAGATGCAGGACCATACACCCTAGAATGTCCAGTCCCAGAGCCCAGAGAACGTCTTTGTTTTCTGAGACGCCCAGGCTCCCGAGGCCAGTGGCTGAGGATTTTCTGCATACAGAAGTGCAAAGCCAAAAAAGTGTTCTTATTTTCATGCGAACACCATCACCAAGGCTATGCCAGCATCACACAGAGCCTTGTAGGTATTTGCCTGGGAAGAAGGAGGCAGGGCTTTTCACTCAAGGTCAATTGAGGTGCCTTGGACACTGGCCAAGAGCACCTGGGTGCTCATTCCGTTCCCTGGGAAGCTGGCAAGAGGCAGACAGGGAGCAAGGAAGGAAGGGGAGGTGAGAGGCACTGACCACCCCCACCCCACCGGGGTCTGTGAGTTCCCGGGGTGAGCGTGGTTCCCAGCCTTTCTTCCACCAAGGACAGCTCTAGAAGGCAAATTGGATTTTTTTTTTTTTTGTAATAATCAATTTGCTTCTGGAGTTCCCGTCATGGCACAGTGGGAACGAATCTGACTAGGAACCATGAAGTCGCAGGTTCGATCCTTGACCTTGCTCAGTGGGTTAAGGACCCGGCGTTGCCATGAGCTGTGGTGTAGGTCGCAGACACGGCTCAGATCTGCCATTGCTGTGGCCGTGCTGTAGGCTGGCAGCTGTAGCCCCGATTAGACCCCTAGCCCGAGAACCTCCATAGTGCAGGTGTGGCCCTAAAAAGACAAAAAAAAAAAAAAAAAGATCAATTTGCTTCCAAGTTTTGATTACCTGGAAGTCAGTCTAGTGTTCAGTCCAAGCTTCAGGTAAGTATGAGGTGAGCAAGATTGTCACACAGATGATGTAATTCCAGCAGAAAACGAAGAAACGGGCTGCACTTAGCAGTACAACCTGGTCTCAGGGACTTTTAAGCTTTTGCTTTGGCCTTTTGAAATATTGTAAATGGCCCAGTAACACCCCCCACCCCATTCCCACCCTGACTCTTACCCAGGGCCCAGCTCGAGAACCACTGCCAAACCCAAGAAATGCCTCTTGGGCTGCAGTTTTTGGAGCAGGTGTTTCAGGCCCTGCTAGGGTCCCCCCATCCATCTTCAGTGCTTCAGGGCAAGTCCCAACCTGGTGTGTCACATTCCTAGAAATTCCAGCAAAGTTCTTTGTATGTCCAGGGATGCTGATCATGGGGAAAGTGTGTATCCGTGTAGCAGAGGGTGGGGAGAGGGATTTGGGTTTCTCGAGGAAGCTGATTTTATGACTGACTAAATCCAAGAAAATGTGGACAATCCTAGTGCTGATGTGCAACACTCCTCAAGACCCTCTTGACACCTTCATTTTACCCAAGGGGCTGTTTTTATAGGAAGCGGAACAAAACAGGCATCTCAAGAATTTCTCCTTTAGTGAGAAGACTAAGGATGCTGGGGTTTCCAGTCCCTGCCCCTCCCTACTGTGTGACTTTGGGCACATGACTTAACTTCTCAGAGCCTCAGTTCCTTACCTAAAACAAAAACAAAAAAACCCCAGTTCAGTTAGGAAAATCAAATGAAAAAGTCACACTGAGCATTTAATGTCTCTGACACATAGTAAGCGCTCAAGCCATGTTAGCTGTGGCTGCAGTGTTCATCATATGTAATATTCTTTGCCTTTATCGCAACCCCCCCCCCATCCCACACCCATCTCCTTATGAGCAGTTGACTTGTGACTCCTGGGCCTGACTAGTAGCTCCCTCCACATGGAGATAGTGCTTTCCCCCCTGGAGCAAGGGCTCCTGGAGGGCTGAGGGGAGGTCTTCTCCTCTGAACCGTCCACCCCTGTTCCTCCCAGGCCAGTCCCAGTGCCAGACTCCAACATGATGATGAAAGGTCCAGAAAGTGCCCCTATTGGAGAAAAAAATTTTTTTTTTCTTTCTACCCTTCTGAGTTCTTGCCTGAGATCTTTGTGGGGTTTGGGGGGTGGTTTTTTTTGTTTGTTCATTTTTGTTTGCTTTTAATTTTCTGCAATCTGATTTATTGATTGATTGATTGATTGATTATTTTGCTTTTTAGGGCCTCACTCGCAGCATATGGAGGTTCCCAGGCTAGGGGTCCAGTCGGAGCTATAGCTGCTGGCCTTCACCACAGCCACAGCCACGCAAGATCTGAGCCATGTCTGCCACCTACACCACAGATCACAGCAATGCCAGATCCTTAATCCACTGAGTGAGGCCAGGGATCGAACTTGCAACCTCACGGTTCCTGGTCGGATTTGTTTCCACTGCGCCACGAAGGGAACTCCCTTGGCTGAGATCTGTGTAATAAAAGACAAATTCACCAGAGAAAAACAGATGTTTATGAACATGGATACCTCATGTATACATGGGAGATACCGAGGCTGCCCGTCCCACAAGGTAGCTTAGAATTCAGGGTTATACACCATCTTAGGAGGGAAAGGGGATATGGGCCTCTTAGGGGAGAGTAAATTTTTAGGGAAGATGAGTGGGCCTTCAAAAGAATAAATGAAAGGTATGGTGTTTGGTGACCAAGTCTGTCTGGATGTGGTCAACTTGTAGTTTCTTCTCCTATGATGGTTGATGAAATTCCCTGGGAGGGAATTTATGACAATTGAGTTGCTTCTGGAAGATCTGTCTTTAGGTCACTAAGGGGAATTCACCAAAATCTTCTCTCTGTCTTTGCTGATTTTCAAGTGCCTATAGCTCAAAATAATCGATATCCCAAACAGCATATTTGGGGGTAGCATAGTCAAAATAAGGATTATTTTGGGCGGAAAGCATTTGAGAATTAACTGATTCTGGAAGCTGTTTTTTTTTTTGTTTGTTTGTTTGTTTGTTTTTCCCCCCCGAACTGCCCTTATTTCCTAAAAGCACAGTCCGTCAAAGAATTCCACTGTTCCAAATCCCCTTCCCAGGAGTTTCTCAATAGGGAAGATCCGCTCTTTTTACTAAACACAAGAAGTCAGCACAAGCCAGCACCTGGATAAGAAGTCACCTAAACAGGAGTTCCCATCGTGGCTCAGTGGAAATGAATCTGACTAGGGTCCATGAGGACGCAGGTTCGATCCCTGACCTTGCTCAGTGGGTTAAGGATCAGGCATTGCCGAGAGCTGAAGTCAAAGACACGGCTTGGATCTGGCATTGTTGTGGCTGTGGTGTGGGCTGGTGGCTAAAGCTCCGATTTGACCCCTAGCCTGGGAACCTTCATACGCTGCAGGTACAGCCCTAAAAAGAAGAAAAAAAAAAAAAAGAAGAAGAAATCACCTAAACAGACATTGTCACAAAACTTTCATCTTTCCCATTTATTTTCCTAACAGCCCATTTACTTTCCTTAGAAGTCATACGTTCTTGCAGTAGTTCCCATAAGCCCCTTCCCATCCCCATTAAGGTGGTAAATAAACCCCAGATTCTACCTACCTCCTGGGCCATTCTTTTCTATGAATTCCCTTACACAGGTAAGTGAACAAAAATCTCTTTTCTTTTGCTAGCCTGTCTTGTGTCCATTTAACTTACAGGCTCCCAATACTGAACTCCAGAGGGGAGAGGAAGAGCGTTTCCTCTCTAACCATGAAGACTCAGTGACTGACTGACTGACTGACCGATGGGCCAATATCTTATCTAAACAACATCAAAATTGTGAGGTTTTCCTCTAAGAATCATTACGACAGTTGGTGAGTTGCAGAAGGCATGCAGTCCCAAGAGAAGGCACCCAGGAACAAGGCAAGGGGTAGCATTGCCTTCCCATTTGGTGCTTTGTTTCCTGGGCTTGGAAATGCATTGCCTGTGCACCCAGAGGTGATCAGTTTCTACAGAACATCTCACAGTAGCCAAGTCCACGTAGATCACTGGATAAGACCAGCCCAGGGAGAGCCAAGAGGCTGCCAGGGCTTACTTGGTGAGTGATGAACCACGTTTGATGATCCTGGTGGCTGAGATCAGCATGTAGTCCAAGACACCACACAGCTCCAGGGGGCGCCATTCTCATAGAGTTCAAAGAGGGAGCCCCCCACCCCAACCCGAGAAGTTGCATAAGCCACAACCATTCCTGAATGACAATCATCAGGAGGTGTGTCTGTTACAAATTTCTGGGCACTTCCCTAAATTTAACAATTGAGCATCTCTGACACCTGGCCCAGCTTATCTGCATGTTTCATCAAGTCCCCAGGTGATTCTTAGGTGGCTCAGGGGAGTCAGAGCACCTCAGTTCCAGGGAAACACCTGCAGGAACACACTGCCAGTGGTTGCTTTTCAGGTTCATTCTCCACACACAGCTCTTCTGACCCGAGCTGATCTGTGGATTCTTTGGGGTGGGGGGTATTTCTTTTTCTTTTTTTTTTTTTCTTTTTAGGGCCACACCTGCCGCATATGGAAGTTCCCAGGATAGCGGTTAAATTGGAGCTGCAGCCACCGGTCTATGCCACAGCCATAGCAACTGGGGAATCCGAGCTGCATCTGCGACCTACACCACAGCTCATGGCCACGCCGGATCCTTAACTCACTTAGTAAGGCCAGGGATCGAACTTGCATCTTCAAGAATACTAGTCAGATTCATTTCTGCTGAGCCACAACAGGAACTCCCTGGATTCCTTCTTTAGATGGGTTAATTCTTTCGATTAGGGCATTTGGGAGAAACACAGAGCTATCTGAGCTCTATAACACTTGGTCTATCTCTGCTCTGATAAACATTGATTTTATAGTTTAGCCTCACAGGTCAATTTGATTGAGCCATCTCTGGAGAGGACAGTCTTTTTTTTTTTTTTTTTAATCCTTGTAGCTAGAAAAGGTGCCATTGTAAAGGTGCCCTGTGCTCTTCTGTCAGTTGAGTAGCTCAAGGCCTTGGATCACCCCCTGCAGACCCCCACTGCTCCCTGTTCCCAAGCAGTGATAGGGGGTTTGGTGCCCTTTCTCTGGGTGACAGTGTGTGCCAGTGCCTTTTGGGTTTTGTCTTTTTTGTTTTGCTAGACAGGAGTTCGCGCTGCCCCTATGCTTAGTGCTCTAAACCTAACTGCTGGTGAGGATGGAGTGAGCATAGTCGCATGGGGTGTCTGGGGAGGGTGGCTGTACTTCTGGGTTTGGGTTGGACCCTTCCATTTGTGGCCAGTGTGCTAAGGATACCGGACAGCACCCACTTTCCATTCTGCCATTGCAGCAGCCTCTTGGGAAGTAAAGGATCAAGATCCTTTCCCTTTAAGGATAAATTTTCTTTTTAATTTAATTTATTTTTTACTTGAAGTATAGTTGATTTACAATACTGTATTTATTTCTGCTGTACAGCAAAGTGACTCAGTTATATATATATATTCTTTTTTTTTTTTTTGGCTTTTATTTTTTTAGGGCCGCACCCACGGCATATGGAGGTTCCCAGGCTAGGGGTTGATTCAAAGCTATAGCTGCTGTCCTACGCCACAGCCACAGCAACACAGGATCCAAGCCGCAGCTCACAGCCACACTGGATCCTTAACCCACTGAGTGAGGCCAGGGATCGAACCTGCAGTCTCACGGATACCAGTCGGATTTGTTTCCATTGCGCCACAAATGGGAACTCCTGTATAAATATTTTTAATTAGGATTTCAAATTACTTCAGAAGTAGAGAGAACAGTAAAATGAACTCCCATATGCTCTTACTTATTCAACAGTTAACAAGATTTTGTCAGTTTCTTCATTCTCTTTCTTTTCTTTGCTGAAGTATTTTAAAAAGAAATTTCAGACCTCATGTTATTTTACTCCTACATATTTCAATGTGCATCTCAAAAAAAAAAAAAGCTCATTTTCTTATATAACCACAATGCCATTATTTCACCTGTATCAAAAGTAACAGTGAGGAGGGAGTCCCTGTCGTGGCTCAGCAGTAATGAACCTGACTAGTATCCATGAGGACATGGATTTGATCCCTAGCCTTGCTTAGTAGGTTAAAGATCCGGCATTGCCGTGAGCTGTGGTGTAGGTTGCAGATGTGGCTCGGATCCCGAGTTGCTGTGGCTGTGGTGCAAGCCGTCAGCTACTGCTCCGATAAAACCCCTAGCCTGGAAATTTCCATATGCTGTGGGTACAGCCCTAAAAAGTCCAAAAAAAAAAAAAAGTAACAGGGAATGGTGGCCTAGTGGTTAAAGACTTGATGTTGTCACTGGTATGGTGTGGCTTCCATATCAGGCACAGGAATTTCCATAGCCAAGGGTGCGGCCAAAAAAAAAAAAAAAAAAGTACCAGTGACTCCTTGGTAACATGTAATACCCAGTCTGTAATACAGTCTCTCAGATTGTCTTAAATACATATTTGTTTGTTTGTTTCACATTTGACCTGTTTTAATCAGGATCCAAATGAGATTTGCCTGGTAGATTTTGTTGTTCTGTGACCTAAGTTTGAAACACTGAGTTTAACCGCTGAGTTGTGAATAAATCTCAGCAGAACAGGGCAGGGCCAGAGGCCCAGTTCAGAGGCCGTTGCTGTGATCCAAGGGACAGATGGTGGGACTTGGGCCAGGATAACAGAAGAGAAAGAGGGACTGGTGGGTTCAGTGTATGTTTTGAAGGTAATGCCGGCAGCATTTGCTCATGGACTAGAGTGGAGGATGAGAGTCAAAGGATCACAGTTTTGACATCAAGATCACTTCAAAGTGAAAACATTTGAAATCTCATCTGCACTCCCCTTATCTAACTAAAGCAGAGCTTCCTGAAACAGCTGCCATTAACCCCACTCCACGGCAGTTTCCTAGGAATTCCAGGAAGAAGACCCATTCCCATTAGCTTAAAACACACGAACCAAGCCAATAGCACCTTCCACACTTTGCCAGTGAAGCCCTAAACCCTTCCCGTTTGGTACAGAAGCTTTCACCTCTGGGTATTGAGTGAGTTATCACTGAGTGACATAGAAATAAACTTGATCTTTTCTTCCGTTAATCTGTCTATTGTCAGTTAATCCAGAGGGCCCCCCCGCCCCCAGCCAGTCTCACACCTAAGTAGATAGAGGAAAAGGTTTTCCTTCCAAAAAGAGAAAAAATTCTGGATTTTTGTTTGAATGACTGGAGCAGTGAAGACGCCATTTCCTGCCATAGAGAAGAATGTGGGAGAAACAGGGTGTTTTTCTGGCTGGGGAAGGATTAGGAGTTTGGTTCTGGCCCTTGTTAAGTTTGAGATGTTTACTAGATATTTAAGTGGAGTTGGATATATACTTAGTATGTATACCAGAATCCAGAGGAGAGATCTGGGCTGAGGAAAAGAATGTGGGAGTTGCCAGCACCTGGTGGCTGCACCTCCAGGCATGAGTCTGGATGGAGTCACCCAAGGGGATGGAGGTGGTTTGAGATCAGAGCGATTGAGTCCTGTCCCACTCCATTGTTGAGACCAGGGGTCAGCAAACATTTTTCCTAAAGAGCTAAACAATCAGTACTTTCAGCTTGGCAGGCCATTCGTCTATTCAACTCTGCCACCAAAGCTGCCATTGATAACATGGAAATGGATGGCTTTTTTTTCTGATAAAATTTATTTACAAAAACAGAAGGGCCAGGAGCTTCCACCGTGTCTCATTGGTAATGAATCCAACTAGTAACCATGAGGATGCAGGTTTGATCCCTGGCCTCCGTCAGTGGGTAAAAGATCCGACATTGCCATGAGTTGTGGTGTAGGTGGAAGATGTGGCTTGGATCCCGAGTTTCTGTGGCTGTGCTGTAGGCTAGGGCTATAGCTCTGATTTGACCCCCTAGCCTGGGAACTTCTGTATGCTGCGGGTGCAACCCTAAAAAGACAAAAAAACAAAACCCCCCAAAAAACCTGGGGAGTTCCTGTCATGGCTCAGGGGTTAACAAACCCAACTAGCATCCATGAGGACATGGGTTGGATCGATGGCCCAGCTCAGTGGGTTAAGGATCAGGCATTGTCATGAGCTGTGGTGTAGGTCGCAGATGCAGCTCAGATACCATCATTGCTCTGGCTGTGGTGTAGGCCGGCAGCTGCAGCTCCAATTGGACCCCGAGCCCAGGAACCTCCATATGATGTGGGTTCAGCCCTATAAAGACTAAATAAATAAATAAATTACTGGATGGAGTTCCCTTGTAGCTCAGCAGGTTAAGGATCTGGCTTTGTCACCTGTGGCTCTGGTTCCATCCCTGGCCCGGGAACTTTCACATGCCATGGGTGCAGCCAAAATAGTAAGTAAGTGAGCAAGTAAATACATAAACAAATTAGTGGAAGGGGAGTATAGGATCAAAAGAGAAAAAAAATTTTAGAGGAGAAAAATTATATTTGTATGTTTTGGCAGATGATCCAGTAGAGAAGGAAAAAATGATGGTGGGGTGGACAGAAGGGATAATTGTCATGTTCTTGGATGGGGGAGAGGAACTGGTCTCATGCACATGTTGGGGTGGGGAGATTGACCTTAGGGAAGCAGAGATCATTCATGCATAGTTAACAGACAGGAAGGCAGAGTTTACGGCACTGATGCAAGGAGGTGGGTAAATGGTTTGTAGAAGGTTTTGCTTCAATTTTCTCAGTGAAATGGAAAAGTTCCATGTTCGTGTATGTTCATGCACGCGAACATCAGGAGTCCAGTTTACAGTAGCCTCTGCCTACTTAGAAGAGTCTGACACTGAGCAGAGAGGCCCAGGAAGTAAATGCCTGCAGAGGGACTCCAGGGCTTCAGCAACAGCAGACAGAGACCAAGCAGGATGACCTGCTTTAGCTGTGACCACGTGTAGGAGGGACAGTAGCCAAGCAACCCTCTTTATGAGGATTGACCCTGGGACTGAGTAAACTGAAATTCATCACTGAAGTGTGGGGACCTATGGAAGGGCTTTGAGACACCAATTTGAATGTAAAAGAGAAATAGCTTTATTTTGTTTCTCAGTGATGAAGTAGGAGATCTTGGTTATACTTATCTCCGTATTCTCTGGATGTTTTGAAGATTAAGTGAGCGGGAGTTCCCATCATGGCTCGGCGGAAACAATCTGACTAGCATCCATGAGGACGCAGGTTCAATCCCTGGCTTCGCTCAGTGGGTTAAGGATCTGGCATTGCCGTGAGCTGTGGTGTAGGTCGCAGACACGGCTCAGATCTGGCGTGGCTGTAGCTGTCACCAGCAGCTATAGCACCAATTTGACCCCTAGTCTGGAAACTTCCAAACACTGCAGGTGTGGCCCTAAAAAGACAAAAAACAAACAAACAAATAAGCAAAAAAGCGTCTTTTTCCTCTACCCTTCTAAGTTTTCCAGTGGGATCCCTGTAACAAAAGATAGATTAACAAGAGAAAAGCACACATGTTTATTTAATATGTTTTACATGACAGGGGAGATTTCAAATGGAAATGAAGACACAAAAAAGAGGTTAAACCTTAATATGGGGGTGGGACATGCCCCCAGCATGCAGGAATTCCTGGGCCAGGGATCAAACCTGCACCAAAGCAGTGACAATGCCAAGTCCTTAAGCTGTTGAGCCACGAGGGAACTCCAAAATCTTTGTATTTTTATACTAGGTTTGATGAAGCATGGAGTCACAGGGAAATGTTATAGGACAAAAAAAGAGTATGAACTAAGTGTAGCAAACTTAGGGGAACAGCATGGCCTGTTCAGATTTTTCTCAGAGTCCCTCTGTCTTTGGAGATAAGGATGCTCCTTTCCTAAGGGACACCTCTCACATGGGGGTTCTATCAGGGCAGGTTGGAGAGTCCTTCCTATACCCACCACTCCCCAAATTCCTCTACCTTGAAATACTCAGTAAGCCACATCTCAGACAAAATTCTCTCATGGCTCATCCTAGCCAGAAACATGCACAGGAAGGAGTCCCTGGAAACATAGGTCAGCCTAGCCACATTGCCACACTGTGAGCCACCAGAGGCCCCTGCCCTTCCTTCCCTCTCTCCCCTCACAGGTGTCCACCTGCCTCCTCATATGAAGGCTCTCCCTGTGTCTTTGTGCTCCCTCTCCCTTTATATGTTAATAAACCTGGTGAAAAACAAGAACTACCAAACAAAATGGGTCATGGACAGGCAAGCCAACAAGTGACATCACTACAGGCCCACAGAATCCATCAATTTACAGGTATAGTTAGATATCTAAGTATGAGTTGTTGAAATATATTATCATCCAGAATGTTCCCCACCATGACCCTAAGAGTATCAGGAGATATTTGTCAAACATCTTGCTGGCAAATATATATATTTGTATTTTCAACATTCCCTTTACTAAGCATCTAGTAATGTAATAAGAGTAGAAATTAAAAAGAAAATAAGGGAGTTCCCGTCGTGGTGCAGTGGTTAACGAATCCGACTAGGAACCATGAGGTTGCGGGTTCGGTCCCTGCCCTTGCTCAGTGGGTTAACCATCTGGCATTGCCGTGAGCTGTGGTGTAGGTTGCAGACGCAGCTCGGATCCTGCGTTGCTGTGTCTCTGGCATAGGCCGGTGGCTACAGCTCTGATTAGACCCCTAGCCTGGGAACCTCCATATGCCGCAAGAGCGGCCCAAAGAAATAGCAAAAAAGACAAGAAAAAAAATAAGAAGAATAGTGTAATAAATACCTATTCACCCTACAGGGAACTTGTCTCCTTCACAAATTCCCAGCACCTAGAACACGGCTTGGCACAGGGTAGGCCCTCCAGAAATCTACATGGAAGCATGTATTTTGGAGGTATCAGTCAACCTCCCCCACCCCAGCTTTGTTGAGATATAATTGACATATAACATTGTATAAATTTAAGGTGTACAACAGGATGATTTGATACATGTAGGGAAGGAACAATTTTCTTCCACCCTACAAAGGTTATTTTGGATGGTCTAATGATCATTATGACAGATTAACAGGAGAAATTTTAATTACATTTGCACAGGAACCCCACATATATGAGAAGTTCAGAGAGACAAAGGTAAAATGAGGTATAAATGCCATCCTGCCTAAAGAATGGGATAGAGGCCTGGGGCTTCCAAGGACAAAAGTCATGTTCACAGGATGACAGGAAGAAGAGCAGACCTTTGTAATTAGACGTTAGCCCTGATATATAGATGGGTTGCTCAGAGAAAATTTATCTCTGGTAATAACTATGTTCTGGGAAAAATCCCAATTTAAATTCTTCTAGGTAGTTAGAGGAGGACTGTAGTTTCTCTTAAACCTTCAGGGTCTCAATTGTCTTTAACTCAAAACAATCCTCATGCACTGATGGCATTTGGGGAACGCTCATTCTGAACCCCTTCATACACATACATATTGCAAAATGATTACCACAGTAGGGTTAGTTATTAGCTCCACATATTACTGAACCAAACTAGGGTCCATTTGCCCACTACAAAGCAAAGGCAATTTATAGAAACCAGTTTGTGGTGAAGGAAAGTACAGTGTTTATTGCAGGCACCAAGCAAGGAGAATGGGCAGTTCATGTTCAAAAGGCCCAAACTCCCCAGTGGCTTTCAGGTAAGGATTTTTAAGGCAATGTTGGGGGTGTACACGATTTTCTTCTGATTAGTTGGTAGTAAGGTAACAGGATGGTGTTTCAAGGACCTTTTTGTTTGTTTTTTATTTTCTAGGGCCACAACTGTGGCATATGGAGGTTCCCAGGCTAGGGGTGGAATCGGATCTGTAGCCATCAGCCTAAGCCACGGCCACAGCAATGTCAGATCCAAGCCCAGTCTGTGACCTACACCACAGCTCATGGCAATGCCGGATCCTTAACCCACTGAGCTAGGCCAGGGACCAAACCTGCACCCTCATGGTTGCTAGTTGGATCTGTTTCCACTGAGCCACAACAGGAACTCCTGTTTCAAGAATCTCAGTCATCAAACTTCTGGCTTCAATCAATCAGAGGTCTACATACTTGCTGTCAGCATGTAGTCATCCTCCTCCACCTGGGTACGGGTCTTAGTTTCTGCAGAACAACTCAAAGACACATCAGATTGTTATGTACACTCCTTGAGCAGAAACAAGGATTCTATTTTATCACTGGGCTACTATTACTTTTCTTGCTTACTTGCTTTCCCTTTGTTTCTGCATTCTCTCACCTCCCTAATGAGTAACTGCTTGTGCCTGCTCTTTGGAACTCAGGGGAGGCCTAGGAGGATAAATCCCTTTCTATAAACAAGAAACAGGGGACAGGGTCTCCCATAGGGGCTTGCTCAGTTTCACATATAAATATGTTTTAAATGAATGAATTACATTTATATTTGCAGAGTTTCCTTCCTGGTGAGGATTGCGTGTTCCATCATGGCATTGTTAAGAACATAAAGTTTATTTTTAAGAAAAACCTTAGAGGAGTTCCCAAAGTGGCACAATGAGTTAAGAATCTGACTGCAATGGCTCAGGTCAGTGCAGAGGTGAATTTGATCCCTGGCCCAGCGCAGTGGGTTAAAGGATCCAGTGTTACTGCACCTGCAGCATAGGTTGCAGCTGTGACTGGGGCTCAGGCCCTGGTCCAGGAACTTCCATTAGCCATGGATGTGGCCAGAAGGAAGGAAGGGAAAGAAAAGGAAAGGAGAAAAGAAAATGAAAAAAGAAAAGAAAATTTCCTGTTGTGGCTTAGCAGGTTACGAATCCAACTAGTATCCATGAGGATGTGGGTTCGCTCCTTGGCCTCATTAAGTGGGTTAAGGATCCAGCATGGCCATAAAGGTTGCAGACACAGCTCGGATCTGGTGTGGCTCTGGCTGTGGTGTAGGCCAGTAGCTGCAGCTCCAATTCAACCCCTAGCCTGGGAACTTCCATGTGCCATGGGTGTGGCCATAAAAAGCAAAAAAAGAAAAGAAATGAGAGACCTTAGAGAGTTCCCTGGTGGCCTGATAGTTGGGCATCCTGCATTGTCACTGAGTCCTGCATTGTCACTGAGTCCTGCATTCAGGCAGCTTTGAGGGCTATGGCACAGGTGGGCAGACTTATCAGAGAACATCCAGGCACAGGCTTTAACTTCCACTCTGCCACCAGCAATCCCTGCACAAAAATCTAGGCTTTTTTAGTATGCAGGTCAAAACTCTTCTGGCCTCTGCCTATTATCAAGTTCCAAAGCTGCTTCCACATTTTTAGGTTATTCTTAAAGCCGTACCCCACTTCTTTCTACTAAAGCTTGGGCTGCCATAACAAAATATTATAGACCAGATGGCTCAAACAAACAGAAATTTATTTTCTCACAGTTCTGGAGGCTGGATGTCCCAGATCAAGGTGTCAGTCAATTCTGTTCTTGGTGAGGCCTCTCCTCCTGGCTTATAGACGGGTGCCTGCTCATTTATCTCACATGGCCTTTCCTCAGTGTGCGGCACAGAGACACAGTATGAGTCTCTCTTCCTCTAAGGCCACCAGTCCTATCAGATTAGGGCACCACCCTTATTTAACCCAAGTTACCTCCTAAGGACCTTTTCTCCAAGTAGAGACCCATGGAGGTTAGGGCTTCAACATACAAATTTTGAGGAAGCCGTAAGTCAGTCCATAGCATAGAGAATCCATAACAAAAATGTCAGTGGACTTTGGGGGTGACCTAGTTGCCAGGAACTCAGAAAGCCCCTTCATGGTTCTCCTCCCACAACCCCCCATCCCCACTCATATCTCTAAAGTATATCTCTGGCACTTTCCTTGTTTGCATGGCTCGTCTTGGCTCAGGAAACTGCCCAGAAACACAGACACAGGGACATGGAAGGAGCAGTTTGAGAACCGAGGCGGTCTCCTTCTGTATAAGCTGGATTGTGGGAAGCGGGCCTCTGGTGGCCCCATTCCACCAGCTTTAGCCCTGTATGCATTTGTGCATTTACTAGATCTTTATGTCAGCTGGGGTCTGGAGGACCCAAAGGTTCTAGAAGATACATTCTTAGGAGCTCACAGTCACATTATTTGCTACCAGCATTGTTGCCTGTGTAAGAAGAAGGCAGCAAGTGCTGAGGTGATAAGGCTTTTGTTTCTTGGACAAAGATTTAGGTTGGAGTTCCCTGGTGGCTCAGTGGGTTAAGGATCTGGCATTGTCACTGCTGTGGGTGGGCTCTCTGCTGTGGTGTAGGTTTGATCCCTGGCCCAGGAACCATGGCCAAAAAAAAAAGCAGAATTAGATGGCCAAGTCCAGAGATGGGAGGGACTTACAGCTCGATAACAGAACACTAGGATTTAGGAGACAGATTTTTAATTCAAAAATGGGTCATGAGCTTCAGTATGAAAGTAAAACCATAGAACTTAGACCTAAGGCCAGGCAAAGAATTCTTAGACTTGACACTAAAAGCATGATCTATAAAAGGAAAAATTGATAAATTGGACCCCTTTAAAATTCAAGTTTTTCTCTCTGAAAAGCCTGTTAAAAAGACAAGTTACAAAGAGAAAATATTTGCAAAGCACACATCAAACAAAGGGTTAGTATCATGAATATATAAAGAACTTTTTTTTTTTTTTTTTGCTTTTTAGGGCCAAACCTGCAGCATATGGAAGTTCCCAGGCTAGAGGGACAAATTGGAGCTATAGCCACCAGCCTACACCACAGCCACAGCAACATGGGATCCAAGCCTCGTCTGTAACCTACACCATAGCTCATGGCAACGCTGGATCTGGCATTGCCGTGAGCTGTGGTGTGGGTCACAGACGTGGCTCAGATCCCACGTGGCTGTGGCTGTGGCGAAGGCCCACAGCTACCAGCTCCGATTGGACCCCTAGCCTGGGAATCTCCATGTGCCACAGGTGCAGCCATAGAAAAGACACACACACACACAAAGAACAAAAAAAGAAAGTTTAATTCGTGTGCAAGGAGGTCTCATAGAATTAGGACCTAAGAAGTGGCCACAGCAGTCAGTTTTTATACATTTAAGACAAACAATAAAGTTGTGAGGAATTGAGGCCAAAGAAACTTAGGTTTGGGGGCTTAATTCCTGAAGAATCTAAACAGTGTGGGCTTAGGGTTAGTCAAGGAAAGTAAAAGGTCTGTCTACCCAGACTGTTGGAAGATGGAGGAAATGAAAAGCACCCACCAAACTGAGAAGGCATCTTGTGACCAAAACGAGAGTCAGACAGCTCCGTATAATCAATGGATCAATTTATTGCAGAGTGACTTGCTCACAGGGTGGGGTCGGCTGGATGATGATACAGAAGCACTCACAGCTGCACTCTGCATCTCCCAGGGGCCACTGGGACAAGTTTACAGTTAAGTTAGGGTGTGGGGGTTCATGCTTGGAAACAGGATGTGCATTCCTAAGTCAAGATTTATGAATGAGTAACTAGCCTCGTGGGTACCGGGAATACATGAGCAAAAGACTTCATCATTGTTTGAGGACTAACGGAGCATAGAGGCCACCTGGTTCTAATGATCACTAAACACATTCTTAACTACAAAGCCTTTGATGACAGAGAAGTGACTTACTGCATGGTACAGTCCTGGGCAGGGTCAGCAGAAGGACAGGAGGAACCATATGTGCCCAAGATGGCATCAATTATGCTAACAGCCATGCATGGGCTTCTTGGTCCCAAATTCCCTATACCCTTCTACCTCCAGGTACAGGGAGAGCACCCTTCATATGAGAGATATATTTCCTACTTTTAGGGAGACAGAGAAGAGGGTTAGTATCCTCTTGCTCTGGCCATTTTTTAAGTAACTATAACTCAAAATAATCAAGATGCCATTGAGGTACATTTAGGGTGGCCTAACCTGGGCCTTGGTAGAAGCAAAGCTTTCCCTGTCTCCCAGCCATGTAGACTTGAAGAGCCTGCGCCATCCTCCTGCTCTGAGCCTCCCCGTTGTCCCTCTGCCCCTCAGGGACCTCACATTGAATGTAACTGACCTAACCAGGGACCTAAAATAGCAGCAGCTCCAAGGAAGAGGCATACTCTGGGCAATGCCCTTGAAATCTTCCTTCCGCAGTGAGGCACCCTTTGTCCACAGGCAGATGGTCTCTCTAGGGCAGGTAGTCTGGATCAGGGCCAGGCCCTATGGCAGCTGCAGGCTGGCTGTCTCCTATGTGCGTATTTTGAGGGCACTGGGAAACTCACACACAGTTCTCCATCTCCCTGCTCCAGAAATACTACTATTTCAGGAAAATGGGGAGGGAGAGAAAGGTCATGGCCCAGGTCTCCAATGAGCCCCTGGGATGAGCCGCCCAGTGAGGGTCCTTGGCTTCATGCAGGAAATAAATCAAGAGTGAACCATTGTAAAGTGAAAGGTTTATGGAGAGAGATAGGCATTCCATAGGAGAATGCAGTCCATCTCAGGAGGTGAGAGGGGCCCAGAATATGGGGTGGTTAACGTTTATGGGCTGGGTAATTTCATAGGCTGATAAGTGGGAAGATTATTCCAACTCTTTGAGGAAAGGGGCGGGATTTCCAGGAATTGGGCCACAACCCACATCTTGGCCTTTTAGCATCAGCCTCAGAACTGTCACCGTGCCTGTGGAAGTATCTTTTGGCTAATGCATCATGAAGAGTGTGTGATGAGGGAGTTCCCATCATGGTGCAGTGGAAAAAAATCCAATTAGGAACCATGAGGTTGCAGGTTCGATCCCTGGCCTCGCTCAGTTGGTTAAGGATCCAGAGTTGCCATGAGCTGTGGTGTAAGTCACAGACACAGCTCAGATCTGGCGTGGCTGTGGCTGTGGTGAAGGCCTGCAGCTGCAGCTCTGATTAGATCCCTAGCCTGGGAACCTCCATATGTCTCAGGTGTGACAAAAAGACAAAAAAAAAAAAGTGTGTAATGAGTCTCAAACTCTACTGGAAGTCAAATCTTCTGCCATCTTGGGCCCAGAAGGTTCTAACCAGTTTTTGCCTTATCAACAGCTATGTCATACTTTTGTTTTGCACTGCCCCTTGCCCTCCTGTCTCACTCCTATCAGAACTTCTTTTGTGTTAAGTCCTCTCCAGGCAAGGCCTTAGTGCTGGGGAGGAGCAGAGATGGACATGACTCAGTCCCAGCCCCCTGGGCACCTCTTCCCTGAAGAACTGTAATAAAAGGCAATTTGTAACCCTTTTTGTTTGTTTGTATGTTTCTCTTCTTAATTTTAATATAGTAATGAAGTGATTGAACTTACAGGGCCATCAGGCTAAAACACACAATTATGGGAAGGGGTTAGCATACTTAAAAAACAGGGCAACCACAAGCCAAAACCAAATATTGCATTTGCAAAAAATGAAAAAAAAAATACACTCAAGCAGATAATAACAGGAGACCATCCAACCAAAAAAAAAAAAAAAGGAAAGGAAGAATGGAGAACCATAGAATCAACTGGAACATGAGGTTCAAATGGCAATAAATAATCATCTATCAATTATCACCTTAAATGTCAATGGGCTGAATGCCCCAATCAAAAGACACAGAGTGGCTGAGTGGATAAAAAGGCAAAAACCTTCAATATGCTGCCTACAAGAAACTCACCTTAGGACAAAAGATACATATAGATTGAAAGTGAAAGGGTGGGGAAAAATATTTCACGCCAATAGACATGACAGAAAAGCAGGAGTCGCAACGCTCATATCAGACAAAATAGACTTTAAAACCAAAGACATAAAGAAAGACAAAGAAGGACACTACTTGATGATTAAGGGATCCATCCAAGGAGAGGATGTTACTATCGTCAACATATATGCCCCAAATACAGGAGCACCCAGATACATACAACAAATATTAACAGACATAAAGGGAGATATTGATGAGAAGACAATCATAGTAGGAGACCTTAATACCCCCCTCACATCAATGGACAGATCCTCTAGACAGAAAACCAATAAAGCAACAGAGATCCTAAAGGAAACAATAGAAAACTTAGACTTCATTGATATCTTCAGGACACTACATCCAAAAAAAGCAGAATACACATTCTTCTCAAATGCTCATGGAACATTCTCAAGAATCGACCACATATTGGGACACAAAGCGAATCTCAATAAATTTAGGAGCGTAGAAATTATCTCAAGTATCTTCTCGGGCCACAATGCCATGAAATTAGAAATCAACCATGGGAAAAGGAAAGAGAAAAAACCTACTACATGGAGACTAAACAACATGCTACTAAAAAACCAATGGGTCCATGAGGAAATCAAGAAGGAAATTAAAAACTACCTTGAAACAAATGATAATGAAGACACAACCTCTCAAAATCTATGGGATGCTGTGAAAGCAGTGCTCAGAGGGAATTTATAGCAACACAGGCCTTTCTCAAAAAAGAAGAAAGATCCCAAATTGACAACTTAACCCTCCACCTAAATGAATTAGAAGAAGAAGAACAAAAAAGTCCTAAAGTCAGCAGAAGGAAGGAAATTATAAAGATCAAAGAAGAAATCAATAAAATAGAGACTCAAAAAACAATAGAGAAAATTAATAAAACCAAGAGCTGGTTCTTTGAAAAGGTAAACAAAATTGACAACCCCCTGGCCAGACTCACTAAAAAGAGGAGAGAAAGAACCCAAATAACCAAAATTATAAATGAAAAAGGAGAAATCACAATGGATACAGCAGAAATACAAAAAACCATAAGAGAATACTATGAACAACTATATGGCAAAAAGTTTGACAATCTGGAAGAAATGGACAATTTTCTAGAATCTTACAGCCTGCCAAAACTGAATCAAGTAGAAACAGACCAACTCAACAGACCAATCACTAGAAATGAAATTGAAGAGGTCATAAAATCACTCCCTACAAATAAAAGTCCAGGACCAGATGGCTTCACAGGTGAATTCTATCAAACATATAAAGAGGAATTGGTGCCCATCCTCCTTAAACTCTTTCAAAAGGTTGAAGAAGAAGGAATACTCCCAAAGACATTCTATGATGCCACCATCACCCTCATTCCAAAACCAGACAGAGATACCACCAAAAAAGAAAACTATCGGCAATATCATTGATGAATATAGATGCAAAAATTCTCAACAAAATCTTAGCCAACCGAATCCAACAACATATCAAAAAAATTATACACCATGACCAGGTTGGGTTCATCCCAGGTTCACAAGGATGGTTCAACATACGCAAATCAATCAGCATCATACACCACATCAACAAAAAAAAAGTCAAAATCATATGATCATCTCAATAGAGCAGAAAAAGCATTTGACAAAGTCCAACATCCATTCATGATCAAGACCCTCGCCAAAGTGGGTATAGAGGGAACATTCCTGAATATAATCAAAGCCATTTATGATAAACCCACAGCAAATATAATCCTCAATGGGGAAAAACTGAAAGCCTTCTCACTCCAATCTGGAACAAGACAGGGATGCCCACTCTCACCACTGCTCTTCAACATAGTTTTGGAAGTCCTAGCCACAGCAATTAGACAAGCCAAAGAAATAAAAGGCATCCATATAGGAAGAGAAGAGATCAAACTGTCACTGTATGCAGATGACATGATACTATACATAGAAAACCCTAAGGACTCAACCCCAAAACTCCTTGAACTGATTCATAAATTCAGCAAAGTAGCAGGATATAAGATTTACATTCAGAAGTCAGTTGCATTTCTGTATACCAGCAATGAAATATTAGAAAAGGAATACAAAAATATAATACCTTTTAAAATTGCACCTCACAAAATCAAATACCTTGGAATACACCTGACCAAGGAGGTAAAGGACCTATATGCTGAGAACTATAAAACTTTAATCAAAGAAATCAAAGATGTAAAGAAATGGAAAGATATTCCATGTTCCTGGATTGGGAAAATCAATATTGTAAAAATGGCCATACTACCCAAAGCAATCTACAGCTTCAATGCAATCCCTATCCAATTACCCATGACATTTTTCACAGAACTAGAACAAACAATCCAAACATTTATATGGAACCACAAAAGACCCAGAATCGCCAAAGCAATCCTGAGAAACAAAAACCAAGCAGGAGGCATAACTCTCCCAGACTTCAAGAAATACTACAAAGCCACAGTCATCAAAACAGTGTGGTACTGGTATCAAAACAGACAGACCAATGGAACACAATAGAGAATCTGGAAATAAACCCTGACACCTATGGTCAATTAATCTTTGACAAGGGAGGCAAGAACATCAAATGGGAAAAAGAAAGTCTATTCAGCAAGCATTGCTGGGAAACCTGGACAGCTGCATGCAAAGCAATGAAACTAGAACACACCCTCACACCATGCACAAAAATAAACTCCAAATGGCTGAAAGACTTAAATATACGACAGGACACCATCAAACTCCTAGAAGAAAACATAGGCAAAACACTCTCTGACATCAACATCATGAATACTTTCTCAGGTCAGTCTCCCAAAGCAATAGAAATTAGAGCAAAAATAAACCCATGGGACCTCATCAAACTGAAAAGCTTTTGCACAGCAAAGGAAACCAAAAAGAAAACCAAAAGACAACTTTCAGAATGGGAGAAAATAGTTTCAAATGATGCAACTGACAAGGGCTTCATCTCTAGAATATATAAACAACTTATACAACCCAACAGCAAAAAAGCCAATCAATCAATGGAAAAATGGGCAAAAGACCTGAATAGACATTTCTCCAAAGAAGATATACAGATGGCCAACAAACACATGAAAAAATGCTCAACATCGCTGGTTATAAGAGAAATGCAAATCAAAACTACCATGAGATATCACCTCACACCAGTCAGAATGGCCATCATTAATAAATCCACAAATAACAAGTGCTGGAGGGGGTGTGGAGAGAAGGGAACCCTCTTGCACTGTTGGTGGGAATGTAAACTGGTACAGCCATTATGGAGAACAGTTTGGAGATACCTTAGAAATCTATTCATAGAACTTCCATATGACCCCGCAATCCCACTCTTGGGCATCTATCCGGACAAAACTCTACTTAAAAGAGACACATGCACCCGCATGTTCATTGCAGCACTATTCACAATAGCCAAGACATGGAAACAACCCAAATGTCCATCGACAGATGATTGGATTCGGAAGAGGTGGTATATATACACAATGGAATACTACTCAGCCATAAAAAAGAATGACATAATGCCATTTGCAGCAACATGGATGGAACTAGAGAATCTCATACTGAGTGAAATGAGCCAGAAAGACAAAGACAAATACCATATGATATCACTTATAACTGGAATCTAATATCCAGCACAAATGAACATCTCCTCAGAAAAGAAAATCATGCACTTGGAGAAGAGACTTGTGGCTGCCTGATGGGAGGGGGAGGGAGTGGGAGGGATCGGAAGCTTGGGCTTATCAGACACAACTTAGAATAGATTTACCAGGAGATCCTGCTGAATAGCATTGAGAACTTTGTCTAGATACTCATGTTGCAACAGAAGAAAGGCTGGGGGAAAAATGTAATTGTAATGTATACATGTAAGGATAACCTGACCCCCTTGCTGTACAGTGGGAAAATTAAAAAAAAAAAATGCAATTTGTGATAAGTCACAGAAGAGGATCTCACTCTATAAATGTATTTCTTGTAGGGAGGTGCGCTGGCAAGTGTCCAGGCTGTGATGACCACTGTCTGAACTGTAGTCTAAGAACTGTGACCTCTGAGCTGGGGAGGTCAGATGAGTGGAGTTCCTGGCAGAAAGTGAACTTGAGCTTGCAGGTCAATGACGGGGCAGTGTTGAATATGCTTAGGGAGAAAGGGGGGCATTGGAGAAGGGAAATGGTCCAGAAGGTGTTCAACAGCCCGCTTCAAAACTTCAAGTCTTTCCAGTGTCAAAACCATTCTCAAAATAGGATTTAAAGAATTAGAAACAAGGGAGTTCCCATTGTGGCCCATTGTGTTCATGAGGATGCAATCCCTGGCCTCTCTCCGTGGGTTAAGGATCCAGCCCTGCTGTAAGCTATGGTGTAAATCACAGATGAGGCTGGGATCTGGCATGGCTGTGGCTGTAGTGTAGGCTGGAGGCTGCAGTTCTGATGCAACCCCTGGCCCAGGAACTTCCATATGCCACATGTGTGACCATAAAAAGGAAAGAAAAAAAAAGAATTAAAAAAAAAAAAGCTTCATTCAAATATAAAATGGTCATGTCAACTTTAAAAAAAAATGTACAACCTGAAAGTTGAGAGTTAAGTTTTATTTGGGGTGAAATCAGGACTTAAGCCTGGGAGACAGTATCTCAGGAATAGCCCAGTGAAACCCCTCCTAGGAGGTGGAGGCCAGAGGGCAAGCTAGGATGGCTATAAGAGTTTTGCAACAAAGGGAAGGTAGTAGGAACAAAAAGTTCACAGATAACCAGATTTACAGAAAACCAGTTTCTATGGGAAAATGTAAATGCCTGGGCTTACTGGAACCACTCCTTTGAAATGCACCTCAGCCGTGGGCCAGTCGTCTTTGTTTCTTTCCTGAATTCCCTGAGGCTCACTGGCCCAGCCTCAGAAGTGACTGTTCTTACAGATGACCATACATCTTGGTTTTGTCCACTAACTACAGCCCAGGAGGCAGTATTTCAGAGCCATCTGCCTCTGAGAGGAAAGAGGCAATATCAAGATCTAAGTCTTAAAGGTGAAGGGGGGGAGTTTCTCTCATGGCTCCGTGGTTAACCGAATCCAATTAGGAACGATGAGGTTTCGGGTTCGATCCCTGGCCTCACCCAGTGGGTTAAGGATCCGGCATTGCCGTGAGCTGTGGTGTAGGTTGCAGACGCGGCTCAGATCCTGCATTGCTGTGGCTCTGGCGTAGGCTGGCAGCTACAGCTCCGATTCGACCCCTAGCCTGGGAACCTCCATATGCCGAGGGAGCGGCCCAAAGAAATAGCAAAAAAGACCAAAAAAAAAAAAAAAACCAAAAACAAAAGGTGAAGGGGGAGGAGCATGTGAGCAGACGCACATTTTACAGAAGTTTGCTGCTGGTCTCGTGCAGGTTACTACTAGCCACAGACACCAGTCATCATTGAAGGGCTCTAGGGTTTTCCTAGATATGAGGAGATAGAAGAACTGGGCTCATAAAATCTCCTAAAAATCTCTAACTATCTGAAGACCTGTTCTTCCAGTTTTCCCAGAGCACAGAGCACCTCCCTCCTGGTCTCCGCCCTGAGCTCTGCAGAGGGGGAGCTGTGGGTCGACAGCTGCAGTGGCTCAAGTTTTCGTCCATGTACAGGCTGATGGCAAGCGCCAAACTTCAGTTCACAGTCATGTACTAAAGATTTTTGTCCAACTTTTTAATTAATAAGAAGTAAGATGAAGATGGTAAGGCTGATTATAAGACCATTCCAGGGGTCAGCTTTGGTGAGGTAGAGAGGAGAGGGAAATGGGTTTAAAAGGGCAAGATGGAGTTCCCATTGTGGCCTAGTGGAAACGAATCCGACTAGGAACCATTAAGCTGCAGGTTTGATCCCTGGCCTCACTCACTGGGTTAAGGATCCAGCGTTGCCCTGAGCTGTGGTGTAGGTCACAGATGAGGCTCGGATCCTGCGTTGCTGTGGTTGTGGTGTAGGCCGGCAGCTACAGCTCTGGTTCAACCCCTAGCCTGGGAACCTCCATATGCCGTGGGTGCAGGCCTAAAAAAAAAAAAAGGCAAAAAAAGGGGGGAGGTAAGATAGAGGTTTGGGTTTTGTTTTTGTTTGTTTGTTTTTGCTTTTTAAGGCTGCACCCTTCGACTTTTGGAAGTTCATAGGCTAGGGGCTGAATCGGAGCTCTAGTTGCCAGCCTATACCACATCCATAGAAATGCCAGATCTGAGCTGAGCCTGCAACCTACACCATAGTTCATGGCAACACCAGATCCTTAACCCACTGAGTGAGGCCAGGGATTGAACCCACATCCTCATGGATACTAGTGGGGTTCATTTCTGCTGAGCCACAGTGGGAACTCTGAGAGTTTCTTGTGATGGATTGTTTTGTATCTTGACCATGTTAGTATCCTGATTGTGACAAGGTTTTATAGCTTTTCACAAAAAAGAGGTAAATTTTTTCCTCTACCATATTAGGCTCAGTCTTCGGGGGCCTGCAAATTAAACTACAAATGGCAGATTAGGAAGGAAAAAATACATGTTTTTATTCAGGGTGGGTATTTTCTGAGTTCACAGAAAAACATCTCAAAGAGGCACTTAGAATTGAGACTTATATCATCTTAATAGGCAAGAGTATGGGGAGAAAGGGCACTGATGGGAAAATAAATGACTTTTAGGAAAGATAAATGGACCCTCAAAAGAATGGGAGAAGTTTCCATCGTGGCTCAGCAGTAATGAACCCCAGGTTGGATCCCTGGCCTTGCTCAGTGGGTTAAGGATCCAGCCTTGCTGTGAGCTGTAGACGTGTCTCAGATCTGGCATTGCTGTGGCTGTGGTGTTAGCCGGCAGCTACAGCTCTGATTTGACCCCTAGCCTGGGAACTTCAGTATGCTGTGGGCGTGGCCCTAAAAAAAAAAGAGTGAGCGAATAGATGGGAGACATGATAGTTATGTGACAATGTCTGTTTAGGTGATTTCTTTTTTCTTTCTTTTTATTTTATTTTATTTTATTTTATTTTTATTTTATTTTATTTATTTATTTATTTTTTTGTCTCTTTTTGTCCTTTTAGGGCTGAACCCACGGCATATGGAGGCTCCCAGGTTAAGGGTCTAATTGGAGCTGTTGCTGCTGGCCTATACCACAGCAACAGCAACAACAGATCTGAGCTGCGTCTGCAACCTACACCACAGCTCACGGCAACACCAGATCCTTAACCCACTGAGAGAGTCCAGGGATCAAACCTGCATCTTCATGGTTCCTAGGTGGATTCGTTTCTGCTGAGCCACAAAGGGAACTCCTGTTTAGGTGATTTTTTTAACCTGGTGATATCTGGTAATAGGAACCAATCTTCCTTGATTATAAAAATCCCAGGGAGTTCCCTACTTGTCTAGTGGTTAGGATTTGGCACTTTCACTGCTGCAGCGTTCAATCCTGGTCTGAAAACTGAGGTCAATCCCACATCAAAACACTGTATGCTGGAGTTCCCGTCGTGGTGCAGTGGTTAATGAATCCGACTAGGAATTATGAGGTTGCGGGTTCGATCCTTGGCCTTGCTCAGTGGGTTAACGATCCAACATTGCTATGAGCTGTCGTGTAGGTTGCAGACGTGGTTCAGATCCCGTGGGTTGCTGTGGCTCTGGCGTAGGCTGGCAGCTACAGCTCCGATTAGACCCCTAGCCTGGGAACCTCCATATGCCGAGGGAGTGGCCCTAGAAAAGGTGAAAAGATAAAAAATAAATAAATTAAAAAACACCATATGCTGCAGCCAAAAAAAAAAAAAAAAAATCCCAGAGGAGGGGATTAATGGCAATTAAATTCTTTTGAGAGACTCCGCTTTTAGGCAGATAAGGGAGATTCAGGAAAAAAAAAACACAAAACATCTTCAGTGATATATTCTGAATCTCTTCACAGTCATCCTCTCAGCCCCATTTACAGTTAAATGTGCAGTCAGGCCTCTGTATCTGATGCTTCCACATCTGCATATTCAACCAACCACAGATCAAAATATTTGGAAAAATATTACCAGAAATCTCCAAAAAGCAAAACTTCAGTGTGCCTCTCAGTAGCAACTATTTACATAGAATTTACGTTGTGTTAGGTATTATAAATAGTTTGGGAGTTCCGTTGTGGCTCAGCGGTAAAATCTGACTAGTATCCATGAGGATGCGGGTTCAATCCCTGGCCTCACTTAGTGGGTCAAGGATCTGGTGTTGCTGTGAGCTGTGGTGTAGGTTGGAGACATGGCTCAGATACCCCATTGCTGTGGCTGTGGCATAGGCTAGCAGCTGCAGCTCCAATTCAACCCCTAGTCTTGGAACTTCTATGTGCCTGCAGGTGTGGTCCTAAAAAGAAAAAAAAAAAAAATCTGGAGACAATTTAAAGAAATCAGGAAGAGGGAATTCCCATCATGGCTCAGCAGAAACAAACCTGACTAGTATCCATGAGAATGAGGATTTGATCCCCGGCCTCACTCAGTGGGTTAAGGATCTGGCCTTTCTGTGAGCTGTGGTGTAGCTTGCAGATGTGGCTCCAATCCTGAAATGCTATGGCTGTGGTGTAGGATAGCAGCTATAGCTTTGATTAGACCCCTAGCCTGGGAACTTCCATATGATTCTGGTGTGGCCCTAAAAAGATAATAAATAAAGAAAGAATTCAGGAGGGTATGAATAGGTTATATGCAAATAGCACATGATTTTATATAAGGAACTCGAGCATCTGGAGATTGTATCCTTGGACATCCTGGAACAAATCCCCCACCAACAGAGAAGGGTAGCTATACACACATACACACACACACACACACACACACACACACACACACACATGCACAGTGCACTTGGATTCCCTATAATTCCAGCCTCCAGAACTCCCACCTCCTCTCACATTGCCCAGTTATTATAGGGCTACCGCTGGCCCCCCAGGTGTCCAACACCCCTTTCCCACCAGCATTCCCACCAGTTCTCACCCTATTATCTTCACTCACAGGTAACCCTCCTCATCTGGTGGTGGGGCTGGGTATCAATAGCCCTTCTCATCAAACCCACCTTGCGCGCTCAAGAAAAAGAAACCAAAACGTTTTCCTCTTCACTTGGTCTCTCAAAAGGAAGGTACCACCAAGCCAGCACACCATGCACTGCTCAACTTCCATGGGGAAGATGATCCACATAAATACCATCCCTCATTTGGCCCCCTCCCTCCTACCTTCCCCCCACCAGTTTTCAGGAAAGCCCAATGGGCCTCCGTCCCCCTCACTTCTTCCCAGACTTGCCCATGCACAGCTGATCTACCAGACATCCATGTCTGCGCCGGCACCTTGGCCCCTGGGACAGAGCAGCAAAGGCCCAGCCTCGGAATCAAAGCCAATCTGGTAGGAATATGAATGTGTGCAATAACCACTGCCTCTATTTTCATTAGAACAAACTTGCTCGGGAGTGAGGAAGCCGTCCCCGTGGACAGCTTTTCCAGACTAACATACCATCTCTGTCTTATTTCTGAAATTAAAGCAGCCTTCTTATTGGAAAAGGGGTGATTCCAGGAGAAGCTTTCTTCCTCCATCACCCCTGATATTCAAAAGGCCCCCGTTCCCCCACATCTGACCCCCTTAGACTTTGGAAGGAGGAGGGGGTGTGGATGGGAAGCTGATGGGCTGGCCTCCTGCTAGTGAGTCCTGAGCCGCAAGTCTGGGTTCTGCACACACAAGGGCGACACATCCTGCCCAGATTTTTGCTCAGGGCCTGGTAAACAGTAGGCACTCACTAAAGAATGAATATTTCGATTTATCAGACTTGGGCCCCACCCATCCCTGGATTCTCTTCACCACTCAGGTCTCTCAGCATCTACCTTCTGTGTGGTTCCCCCAAACTAAACGACCACGCTCTTGCCGAGGGTCTTTTGCTGGTACAAGGAAATTTAAGTTCCTTATCTTGACTGTGAGGATGGCACAGGAGAGGGAAGAGTTTTCCTCAACCCTCTCAGGGTCCCTGGCTGGCTCTGAAAAGTTAACTGACAAAGATGGAGTAACAGGAGAAAAGCAGACACTTTCATTTAATATAAGTTTTATGTGACATGGAAGCCTTCATAAGGGAACAAAGACCAGGAGAAACAGATCTGAGTATTCTTTGTTTGTTTGTTTGTTTACTTTTTTGGGGCTGCACCTGTGGCATATGGAAGTTCCCAGATTAGGGGTTCAATCGGAGCTGCCAGCCTACACCACAGCCTCAGCCATGCCAGATCTGAGCTACCTCTACAACCTATGCCACAACTTGTGGCAACGCCAGAACCTCAACCCATTGAGCAAGGCCAGGGATGGAACCTGCATCCTTATGGATACTAATTGAGTTCTTTTTTTTTTCTTTTTTTTTTTTTTGTCTTTTTGCCATTTCTTGGGCTGCTCCCACGGCATATGGAAGTTCCCAGGCTAGGGGTCGAATCGGAGCTGTAGCCACTGACCAATGCCAGAGCCACAGCAACGCAGGATCCGAGCCACGTCTGCGACCTACACCACAGCTCACAGCAACACCGGATCCTTAACCTACTGAGCAAGGCCAGGGATCGAACCGGCAACCTCATGGTTCCTAGTCGGATTCGTTAACCACTGAGCCACGACAGGAACTCCAACTATTTGGGTTCTTAACCTGCTGAGCTACAATGGGAACTCCCAGATCTGAGTATTTTCGTGCTAGGTTTGGTGAAGAATGGGCAGTGGGGGAGGACGATGGTAGTTCACATGATATGAACTAAGTGGGGTAACTGGGGGAGACTTAGCACATCCTTTGTGTTAGGGTTCTTCTCCACATCCCGTTGTCTTTGGAGATAAGGATGCTCCTTTCCTACAGGATAGGAAGGGCACCCCTCACCTGAGGGTTTATTAGCTGTTCTAGGGCAGAAGGGTGCTTGCACCATTTTCACCAACTCTTTCTGCTTAAAGTATCCAGTAAGCCCAGGTGCTGTATAAAAGAGAGTGTGTCCTGTTCTGTTTTTGTTTTTTTGTTTTCGCATTAAATCTTGTTTTATGGGGCTCAAAATTCTGTAACAGACTTTTGGCCAAGGTGTTTCCATTAAAAAGGACTGATTTTAGAAATGGATGTCTTAAAAGTGCCACTTCCCCCAACCAAAAAAAAAAAAAAGGAAAAGTTCCTCAAAATATTCTCCTTTCCTTCTGATGGTTGTACAAAGCATTGTTATCCTTAACCAGTCTTTCACTATTAAACTTTAGTGGCCAATTGAGACAAACACTTTTGAGGCCTTTTCTTCACCCCTCATTAAGCCTGAGTTAGCAGGTTTGGGGATAATATTCATTTTGCCTCCAGAGCTTTCTGGGAAGACATGGAGATAGCTTCAGAGGGGGTACATGCGTAACTCATCAATCTGAACCCTTTCAATAGATGCAGATTATTGTATGTCAATTTTTCCTGAGCAAAACTTTTTTAAAAAAAGCAAGTTTAGAGTTCTGGTAGTAGCTCAGTGGTGAACGAACCTGACTAGCATCCATGAGGATCCTGGTTCAATCCCTGGCCTCGCTCAGTGGGTTAAAGATCTGGCAATGCCTTGAAATGTGGTATAGATCTCAGACATGGCTCAGATCCCACATTGCTGTGGCTATGGTGTAGGCCGGCGGCTTCAGCTCCTATTCGACCCTAACCTGGGAACCTCCACATGCCGCAGGCGCAGCCCTAAAAAGACAGAGGACAAAAAAAAAAAAAAAAGCAGCAGCAGCTTAGGAGTTCTCTTTGTGGCTCAGCAGTAATGAATCTCACTAGTATCCATGAGGACTCGGGTTTGATCCCTAGCCTCACTCATTGGGTTAAGGATCCAGCATTGCCATGAGCTATGGTGTAGGTCAAAGACACGGCTCAAATTCAGTGTTGCTGTGGCTGTGGCTAACCCAGGCTTAATGAGGAGGGGAAGAAAGACCCCTAGCCTGGGAACTTCCACATGCTGCCGGTGAGGCCCTAAAAAAGAGCCAAAAAAAAAAAAAATTAATGCATTATGAGTCAATCAGCAAGATAGTAAAGCTAGTTCCAAGCACTGGAGAGAGTGAAGTCTTTATAGTGGCAAAAAAGAGGAGTTCTCGTTGTGGCTCCGTGGTTAATAAATCTGACTAGGAACCGTGAGGTTGCGGGTTTGATCCCTGGACTTGCTCAGTGGGTTAAGGATCCGGCGTTGCCGTGAGCTGTGGTGTAACGGTCACAGACGTGGCTCGGATCCCGCATTGCTGTGGCTGTGGCTGTGGGGAAGTCCAGTGGCTTTAGCTCCGATTAGACCCCTAGCCTGGGAACCTCCATATGCCGCAAGTGCGGGCCTAGAAAATACAAAAAAAACAAACAAACAAACAAAAAAAAAACCCTTAAAAAAAATAAAGTTTACTAACTTAGAAAACTGATTAATACCCTCCATTAGTCCAGCACAACCCTTGAAGGAAAGATAGTTATAATCCCTTTCCCTATTTCCAAGTTTTGGAATATTTTTCTTTTCTTTTTCTATTTTGGCCACCCTACATTATACAGAATTCCCGGGCCAGGGATCAGATCTGAGCCTAGGCTGCAGCTTCGGCAACCCCAGATCCTTAACCCACTGTGCCAAGCTGGGGATCAAACCCACGTCCCTATGCTCCAGAAAGACCACCGATCCTGTTGGCCCACAGTGGGAACTCCTGGAACATTATTCTTAATACAACTGTGGTCTACTGAAGGTTTTATTTATTTCTCTCTTTTGTTCTGTTTATTTTAAAAGTTTACTGATCTACCCCAAACTTGGGAGCTACTGGCTCCGAGTTATCCTTATCAAGAAAAATTAAATTGTTTACAAGAGGCATTTTCCACTCATTCGAAATGAAAATAACTGCACTGTATCCCTTGGAGACAATATACCTTCTCACAAGTTGATGACCTGTTCCTTGGGATAGAGAGATGGTTACGAGAAAATGAGCTCTGCTTTTAACAGCTGAGTGTTTTCAAGAAGCAGCTTTCTAATCTTCATCTTAAATTAAGATCTCCACCCCAGTTGATCCTTCTTAGGCAGCTCATACTCACTTGCATCCCAATTTAAGAGATTTACTGGCAAAACTTTATAGGAATAGGATCCCAGAGGCTGGGGCTGGGGTAAGATTTGGGGAATAGTGGGAGAAATCTTCCACTAAGGAAGATGGGATTTGGTATGTTGTAATTCTGCCAAGGACCAGGCTAAAAGTCCAAGACTGCGCACTTGAGAAACTTAAGAGGGCAGGAGAAATTTTTACTGAGCCAAAAACATGGAGCTTTGAAAGCAGCCAACTGGGCTTAGAAAATTTAAAAATAAAGCATTTCATTTAAAGATCTAGTCCTTCCAGGAGTGGCTCAGTGGTTAACGAATCCGTCTAGGAACCATGAGGTTGCGGATTCTTTCCCTGGACTTGCTCAGTGGGTTAAGGATCCGGCATTGCCATGAACTGTGGCATGGGTCGAAGACGTGGCTCGGATCCCGTGTTGCTATGGCTCTGGCATAGGCCAGTGACTACAGCTACAATTAGACTCCTAGCCTGGGAACTTCCATATGCCACGGGAGCAGCACAAGAAAAGGCAAAAAGACAAAAAAATAAAAATAAAAATAAAAACAGATCTAGTCTTTCCAGAGTTCCCATTGTGGCTCAACAGTAATGAATCTGGCTAGTATTCATGAGGATGCCAGTTTGATCCCTGGCCTAGCTCAGTGGTCAGGGAACCATCATTGCCCTGAACTATGGTGTAGGTCACAGACCTGGCTTGGATCTAGTGTTGCTGTGGCTGTGGTGTAGGCTGGCAGCTGTAGATCCGATTGGACCCCTAGCCTGGGAACTTCCGCATGCCTTGGGTGTGGCCCTAAAAAGAAAAAAAAATAAAAATAAAGTTCCAGGAGTTCCCGTCGTAGCTCAGTGGTTAACGAATCCAACCAGGCACCATGAGGATAAGGGTTTTTGATCCCTGGCCTTGCTCAGTGGGTTAAGGATCTGGCATTGCTGTGAGCTGTGGTGTGGGTCGCAGACACAGCTTGGATCCCGCTTTGCTGTGGCTTTGGCGTGGGCCGGCGGCTACCGTTCCGATTCAACCCCTAGCCTGGGAGCCTCCATATGCCAAGGGAGCAGCCCTAGAAAAAGCAAAAAAAAAAAAAAAAAAAAAAAACAACAACAAAAATAAAGATCCAGTCCTTCCTGGATTACTGAGAGTAGGGAGTAAAAATTCAGCAGCCCTTCATCTGCCTTCAAGTTTTTATGGGTCCAGGTGGGTAATGCTAATGACGTAGTCTACTGGATCCATATTTTATCCCTCCTAGATGGCACGTATGCAAGTACCTGTGGCTTTCTGAAGATTACGCTTCCATCCATAAGAGTGGTTCATGGTAGGATTTCAGACAGTGCATCAGGCCAGTGGTACTGATATTACAGAATGGGACAGTGAATAGCCTGTCGGTATTTCTATTCTATTTAATGTGGCAGCCACTCACCACATGGGGCTACTGAGCACTTGATGCGTGGCCAGTCCAAATTGAGATGTGCCCTATGCGTGAAATACATATCAGATTTCAAAGGCTTATTGAGGAAAAAAAGCATGTAAAATATCTCATCAGTTTTTCAGGATTTCCCACTATGGTGCAGCAGGGTAAGGATCTGGCATTGCCACAGCTGCAGCTTGGATTCAATCCCTGACCTGGGAACTTCCATATGCCACAGGTGCAGTCAAAAAAGAAAAAAATAATAATTTTATATTGATCACATGTTGAAATATTTTAGTTATATTGAGTTAAAATGATATTAAAAATAAATTCCCTTGTTTCATTCCTTATTTTTTTTTTCTTTTTTCTCCCAGGGCTGTACCCTCGGCATGTGGAAGTTCCCAGGCTAGGGGTCAAATGGGAGCTATAGCTGCAATTATATAGCACTCCAAATGCTATAGTTTGCATATTCTAACCCCAAACTCCCTGTCCATCCCACTCCCTCCCCCTCTGCCTTGGTAACAACAAGTTTGTTCTCTATGTCCATGAGTTTGTTTCTGTTCTATAGATAAGTTCATTTGTGCCATATATGAGATTCCAGATATAAGTGATATCATATGGTATTTGTCCCTCTTTTTCTGACTTACTTTGCTTAGTATGGGAGTCTCTAGTTCCATCCATGTTGCTGCAAATGGCCTTATTTTGTTTTTTTTGTTTTTTTTTTTTAATGGCTGAGTAGTATTGCATTGTGTATATGTACCACATCTTCTTAATCCATTCTTCTGCCAATGGAAATTTAGGTTGTTTCCATGTCTTGGCTATTGTGAATAGTGCTGCTATGAATATAGGAAATTCAGGTATCTTTTTCAATGAAAGTTTCGTCCAGATATATGCCCAGGAATGGGATTGCTGGATCATAAGGTAGTTCTATATTTCATTTTCTGAGGTTCCTCCATACTGTTTTCCATAGTGGTTGTACCAATTTACATTCCCACCAACCATGTAGGAGGGTTCCCTTTACTCCACACCCTCTCCAGCATTTGTTATTTGTAGACTTACTAATGGTGGCCATTCTGACCAGTGTGAGGTGGTACCTCATTATAGTTTTGATTTGCATTTCTCTAATAATTAGTGATGTTGAGCATTTTTTCATGTGCCTGCTGGCCATCTATATGTCTTCTTTGGAGAAATGTTCCTTATTTCTTTTTTTTTTTTTTTTTCGGCCAAGCCCATGGCAGGGGGAAATTCCTGAGCCAGGAATTGAATCCATGCCACAGCAACCCAGGCTGCTGCAATAACAACGCCAGATCCTTAACCCACTACCCCACCAGAAAATGGCTCTTTTTACTTTTTAAAAATCATCTGCCAGAAAATTTTAAATTATGCCTGTGGCTTGTGTCACAGTTTACCTGGACTGTGCTGACCTACTCTCTTGCCTTCCCACACAATTCCAGAGAGGCAGGAACTCCCTGGGCTGTCATGACAGGAGTTTGCTTTTGTTTTGTTCCTTAGTAATAAAAATGTTTTTTATTTATTTTTATTTTTTATTAAAGTATAATTGATTTACAGTGTTCTGTCAATTTCCACTATACATCAAAGTGACCCAGTCATACACATATACATATTCTTTTTTTTTGTCTTTTTCTTTTATTATAGTTGATTTACAATGTTCTGTCAATTTCTGCTGTACATCAAAGTGACCCAGTTATACGTATATATATATACACATTCTTTTTCTCATATTATCTTCCATCATGTCCTATCCCAAGAGAGTGCATATAGTTCCCTCTACTTTACAGTAGGACCTCATTGCTTATCCATTCTAGATGTAATAGTTTGGAGTTTGCTTTTGAATTGTAGCCCCTTTCTTTTAGTGCTCAGTCATGGGATAGGTGCCCCTTGTCCCCAGGAAGTAGTCTCTCTATTCGTGTTCCCTGACACCAGTGACACAGAGCGACCATACAGGACTGGGGAATCAGGAGACTTGTGATTTTGTCCTGGTGTTGCCACTGATGGGTAGCAGACTATGCCACCCCAGAATAAGCTGTTTGACAAAAAGATTGTTTGAAGTCAAGGCCATTGAGAAGAAGTAGATATAGAAAAACTCTGCCCTCCCACTATTCGCCTATAAGCCAGACGTAAATTTGTAAAGGTGCCCCCCCCTTCTCTACTAGGAAGAACAAAAGTTAATCTCTGAGGGAGTTCCCACTGTGGTGCAGCAGAAACGAATCTGACTAGGAATCATGAGGTTGTGGGTTCGATCCCTGGCCTTGCTCAGTGAGTTAAGGATCTGGCGCTGCCGTGAGCTGTGGTGTAGGTTGAAGACAAAGCTTGGATCCTAAGTTGCTGTGGCTGTGGTGTAGGCTGGCAGCTGCTGCTTATATTCGACCCCTGGCCTGGGAACCTCTGTGTGGCCCTAAAAAGCAAAAAAAAAAAAAAAAAAAAAAAGTTAATCTCTGGGGATGACTCTAGATCTTTATCATCCAGAGAGGGCACCAGAAGAATTGACATAATAAACTTTACTAACTAGCCTTTATCTCTGCTAGTTCCCCCACAAATTCACCTTCCCCAAATTTGCCATGTCTAGAAACTCAAAAAGTCCTTTTTCTCTGTCTTATCACTTCTCTATAAATTTACTGTTCTTTGGTTAAGATGCAGCATAAGCCCATTTGTAACCACCCCTTTGAATTACTCATCACTGAAGTTTCCCTTGGATGATGTGCACTGCATGTGTTAATAAACTGTTCATTTCCTCTGATGAATCTAACTTTGGTCAGTCTAATTTACAAGGCCACCTCCACTGAGCCTAAGACGAGCAAAAGAAAAAGAAGTACTTCCTCCCTGACATCACTGACTTCCTGTGGGACCAGAGCAAATCCCAACCTCCTCAGCCCTCCCTTCCTCACTTCCTGAATGACACAGCCTGAGTGAGGTCGATGCCAAGGTCCCTTCCAACTCGATTTGCTTGAGGATATAGGAAGAGAAAGGGGCTTTTATTATACTGTTCTTATTTGGTGACCTTATAGCTTTTGTTTCAAAGAGCAACCACAGCAGGTGCACCAGACCTGACCTTCTCACCCTGGTCCCCAATTGTAGTTTCTAACCTTGCCGTATTTTATCCAGGAAAAGTAGCTCTTGCCATCATGTTTTTGTCCACATCATTCCTTCCCCTTCTATCAACATGAATTCACCCACCTTATACTGATTACCTAAGATGTGCCAGGCTCTGAGATGCAAAGATGAGGACACTTGGGGCTGCTTGAGAAGTCATCCATCCACAGGCCATGACATCCGTAATCCAAGGTGGACAATTTAGTGAGCGATCTGTACTTGGGTAACAGGGCAGCAGAGGTGAAGCATGGGCTTGGGAATGGGGAGGTCTCCTGGAGGAAGGACCACCTGTGCTCTACCTTGTGGGGTAGGTGGAAGTCAGCCAACTGAAGAGGTATGGGAGAAGGAAGGCATTCCAGGCGGTGGCAGTAGCTTGAGCAAACACACAGAAGCAAGGTATATCTTGTGGGATGGAATCACACATTGTTTAGTTGTTGGAGTTTAAAATCCAAGAGCCTCGGAGTTCTTGTTGTGGCTCAGCAGTAACAACACGGCTAGTATCCATGAGGCTGTGCGTTCGATCCCTGGCCCAGATCACTGGGTTAAGGATCTGGCATTGCTATGAGCTGCAGTGTAGGTCACAGACACAGCTCAGATTTGGTGTTGCTGTGGCTGTGGTGTAGACCAGCAGCTGCAGCTTCAATTCAGCCCCTAGCCTGGGAACTTCCATATGCCCTGGGGTGCAGCCCTAAAAAGCAAAAAAAAAAAAAAAAAATTCAAGAGAAGGAGGCAGCCGGAGAGAGGCAAGGTGGGCAGGAGACTCCACCCAGGACAGCACAAAGGATTCCTGAAGGCACCTACGTTCTCCTCCTGGTTCATTTTTCCAGCTTCCTCCCTTCTGTTTCCCTGGTTTAGTAAAGGTGCCAGTTGCTGTTTGCAGCCAATTTGGGACTCCAGTTTCTGTCCTCTTGCTGAACCCCACCTCACGCCCTCATGTCATCAGGAGTGATTCACCTGTAGGTTCCTGAATGCTGGAAGCTTCCACAGGGAGCCAGGAAATGAGTTCTAAGTGGCTGGGAACAGTCTCCTGCTCTAAGATTTGGAGCAAGGAGCATCCATTTTGTCCTAATGACTCCATTCATATTGCTTCCTCTGGACTTATATAAGTTATTCCAGCAAACCCCAGCTACTCTAAAGTGAAATGTTCCAAATAATTAGTTTTGCTGCAGGAATTACCTTTTAAATATATACATGCCTTTAAAAGACTAGTTATTGTACAAATGTTTTGCCAGCCTTTTGGAGCCCATTTTCTCCCCCAGCAGGACCCATGTATAATTTTAGATAAAAGTAGAAAGGAAACTGTGATTCTATAATCATAAACCTAGTTTTAGCAATACACCTACTTTGGAGTGTCTTGGCCTCTTTGAAGCATGCCCTGGGTGCAAAGAGCAAAGGGACCGGATTCCGGCAGGTGAACCATCTCAGGCCTGAGACACATTCCACTGCTTGGGAAAGCAGAGCTGTGGTCAGATCTGCTGATGTTGAAAGTATAAGACAGATGGGGTGCAACTAGCATAACTGCTCAGGCATTATTAGTCTATGATCATTCCATTTTCTGTAGCCATTCACTTCCCTTCTGTTTCTTCTCACCTGAAAGGATGTTGTGGCCACTGCCAAGGCCTCACTAGGTCCAGAAACCATAAAACCATCAATATTCACAGAAACAGGTTAGTAGTTCCCCCCTCACCGTTTGGTGGTTCCCCATAACAGCAAAGGAAAAGACTGAACAGCCATTCTCAGTGACCAGAGTTTGACTTTTATTTTTCTTGTTATATAGTCATTATTATTTCCTTTGCTCAGGAGAAAGGAAAAGGGCCTACTCTGTATCTGTGGGTTCCGAATCTGCCGATTCAACCAATCAAAAATATTTGAGGAAAAAAATTCCAGAAATTTCCAGAAAACTTGAGTTTGCCATGCCCTGGCAACTGTTTCCAAAACATTTACATTGTATTAGGTATTGGAAGTACTCAAGAGATGATTTAAAGTATCTAGGAGGATGTGTGTCAGTTATATGCAAATAATATGCCATTTTATATGAGACTTGAGCATAAGGGATTTTGGTAGCCATGGGGGGTCCCCACAGTTACCGAGGGATGACTGTACTGAATTTTGTCCTCCTCTGAATTCATATGTTGAAGCCCTGCTTCCCCAACGTGACTATATTAGGATTAGAGCCTGTAGGAAGTAAGGATCAAGGTCATGAGGGTAGGCTCTCTTCCAACAGGGCTTGTGTCCTTCTAAGAAGAGGAAGAGACACCAGAGTGCTCCCCGCATCATGTGAGGGCTCAGCAAGAAGGCCACCATCTGCAAGCCCAGGAACTAAATAGGCAGCCCCTTGACCTTGGACTTCCCAGCCTCCAGAACTGTGAAAAAGTTAATTCTATTTTTTAAGCCAAGCTGTCAGTGGTGTATTGTTACGGCAGCCTGCGTAAACTAATACAGAGCCCTTCATTCACTTATCCTCTGCTTACTGAGCATCTTTTATGAGACAGTAAGAGCCTAGTCTTACCGTTGACAGATCTGGGTTAAATCCTGTAGGGAACGAAAAAAACTTTTTCTCTACACTCTTAGGGCCTGTAACTAAAACCCTGGGAATCAAACTGACAAAACACAACTTAACAGGAGAAAAACAGATTTTATGAAAGCATGCAGCATGCATATACATGGGAGAACCTCAGTGATGAGTAACTCAAAAGAAATGGTTGGAACTTGGGGCTTATATGGCATCTTAGCAAAGAAGAGTGAATTTGCAGAGAAAAATTAAGGCAAAAGAAAAGGAGTGAAGACTTTCGAGGTGGCAAACAGTCGGAAGGAAAATATATCAGAGGAAACTAATAGAAAACCAGGGTTATTTAGTAAGGTTTGTTGTGTAGGGTCCCCTCAGATGCCATCTCTGACCTGATAAGAGTCCAGAGTTGTCTCTGGTGATTATGAGTCCAAGAATTGTCCTTCTCTTTCCAACTTGGAAGAAAGAAACACCTTTACAAATGAAAATTTGTATCCTGCTTTTAAGAGATCCTTGGTGGCCTAGCGATACAGGATTCGGTATCATTGCTGCGGCGCAGGTTTGATTCCTGGCCCGGCCAAAAAAAAAATGAGAAAAATATATCTTGTTTTTAGCAAGACTGGGGAAGAGCAGATACTTTTTTTCCTGCATCTGTTGTTTTGTAATTGCCTTCAGCTCAAAATGCTCCTTACGCCAAGGCGGCATATTTTGGAGCAGCATGTTCCAGCGCCCTTTGTCGTTGACTCCAGCAGCAAGGTGACCTTCATCAGTTTACCCAGCCTCTCAGCCTCAGAGAGGTTTCTAAAATGGGTTCAATAAGAGCATTTTCAGAGTTCCCATCGTGGCTCAGTAGTTAATGATCCTACTAGGAACCATGAGGTTGCGGGTTTGATCCCTGGCCTCGCTCAGTGGGTTAAGGATATGGTGTTGCTGTGAGCTGTGGTGTAGGTCCCAGACTCAGCTCGGATCCTGCGTTGCTGTGGCTCTGGCATAGGCCAATGGCTACAGCTCCGATATTAGACCCCCTAGCCTGGGAACCTCCATATGTTGTGGGTACGGCCCTAGAAAAGACAAAAAGACCAAAAAAAAACCAAAAAAAACAAAAAAAAACAGCACTTTCTTCTTCATAAAGCTGTGATAGGATTAAATGAAATATTGAACATAAACTCTTTTTTAAAATGTGCAAGTATTTATTTTGATTACTCCTATTTGAAGTTCTTTTTTCTTCTTCTTCTTCTTCTTCTTCTTCTGCTGCTGCTGCTGCTGCTGCTGTACCCGAGGCATATATATGGAGGTTCCCAGGCCAGGAGTCAAATCAGAGCTACAGTCGCCTGCCTACGCCACAGCCACACAGGATCCGAGCCACATCTGCAAACTACACCACAGCTCACAGCAATGCCAGATTCTTAACCCACTGAGTGAGGCCAGGGATCAAACCCCAAACTTCATGGTTCCTAGTCAGAATGGTTTCTGCTGTGCCATGATGGGAACTCTATTTTTGAAGGTTCTCGTATTTGGAGAACAGCAAGGTATTTTATTATTCACTTCTTCCATTATTTTTTTCCCTTCTTTTTTAAATTAAAGTGTAGTTGATTTACAATGTTGTGTTAGTTTCAGGTGTACAGAAAAGTGATTGGTTTATATTATATATATTTGTTTTCTTTGGCTGCATCCATGACATGCAGAAATTCTTCAGTCAAGGATCGAACCTGCACCACAGCAGAGACCTGAGCCACAGCAGTAACAATGGTGGATCTTTAACCTGCTAAGCCACCAGGAAACTCCTATAGATATATGTAGGTATATATATGTATGTGTGTATGTATATATACATATATTTGCATACGTGTGTGTATATATACATTCTTTTTCAGATTCTTTTCCATTACAGGTTATCATAAGAACACTCATTCTATTCTTTAAAAGATTTCCATGGGTGGGAATTCTGGTTGTGGCTCAGCAGTAAAGCACCTGACTATTAGTCATGAGGATGAAGGTTTGATCCCTGTCCCCCCCCACTCCCCCCACCCCCACCCCCCGCCCCGCCTCAGTGGGTTAAGGATCTGGTGTTGCCGTGAGCTTCAGTACAGGTCAAAGACAGGCTTGGATCTGGTGTTGCTGTGACTTTGACATAAGCCAGCAGCTGCAGCTCCAATTCAACCCCTAGCCTGGGAACCTCCATATGCCGCTATGCAGCTGATGCAGCCCTAAAAAAAGGAAAAAAAAAATAGATTTCCATGGGTTAGAAAAATCACATTATTGTCATAACTATGTTTCAGAGTAATTCCAGGTGTGTCAGTAGATACATCATCAATCCACTTTGTATCTTTCTGTAATGCTGAAGCCAATAGCACTCTGCCTCTTGCATACACAGGGCAAAGTTGAGGGGGTGCTGGTCAGCATCCCCCAAGTGGCTGGAGCTTTGCAACAGGCATGCAAGCCACTGGCAGAGTCAAAGTCCAAATATGTGTCCAATCTCAGGGGTTAAAGTCTTACAGGAATGAAGCAGCAAAAGGTCACTTCAGGAGTGTAATCGTTATCAAAAACCAAATAGTCCCTTTGAAGATATTTTCTGCAGCTTCTTCACTCTGCCTTCAGAGAGAGATAAAAAACTACTCCCTTACCTGGCAAAGCTGGATATCTCCACACCATCTGTCAAAAAGGCCTGTCCCAAGACAAAATTCCAGGAGTCTCTTGGGTAGAGATCAGTCACTGTTATTCCCACAACACAGAAAGCACCTTCAGGTCCCTACCCGTTTAAGAACTTCAGGATGCGTCCCGCATGAACTGGGTTTTGTGTGTTCTCTTTGACTCCAAAGGAATCTTGTTGCAGAGACAGGAACCAGTTCTGGGAGTTTTACTGTGAAGCCATAGAAAAACACTTCAGGGAGTTCCCGTCGTGGCTCAGTGGTTAACGAATCCGACTAGGAACCACGATGTTGCAGGTTTGATGCCTGGCCTTGCTCAGTGGGTTAAGGATCCGGCGGCGTTGCCGTGAGCTGTGGTGTTGGTCGCAGACGCGGCTCAGATCCCACATTGCTGTGGCTCTGGCATGGGCCGGCGGCTACAGCTCCAATTCGACCCCTAGCCTGGGAACCTCCATATGCCGAGGGAGCGGCCCTAGAAATGACAAAAAAGAAAGAAAGAAAGAAAGAAAAACACTTCACTTCCCAGATAATTTATTCTTCACTGATCATTCTGATGTTTCATAGAGATCGAATGCACTGGGTATAAAGACTGCATTTCTCTGGAGAGGATGAGTTTCTGTAAGGATCATTGAAAAACTGTTCCAAGTCTTGAGGAGCCTCAGGATGGGAGGCGATCCAATCTGATTGCAAATGCAAGGTCATGGGTGCAGGGAGATCACTGTCTGGTTGGAGGCAGCGTTCATCAAACGCCTTTCTGCCAGCCCCCGACTTATACTGTGACACAAGCACTGGGTTTTTTGAGATAAAATCTGCTTTTAGAGTCTGCTCAGAGGGCCACATTGTTTTTGTCTTTAGGAAGGAAGGCTCCCATTGAAGTTTGTTCCTTACAAGGGCAGCATGCCTGGGCCTGGCTGGGAAAATATTTCAGGGTGTGTTCAACCCACCCCAGGCATCACCCGCCTCCTGGGAGGGCCCCTGTGCACATGCGCAGAAGCTCTTAGAACAGAGCCTAACATAGTTTGTTATTCTGAGCAGAAGGATGGTACAGAAATTAAGAACATGGACTTTGGAGCTACGTTGCCTGAACTTGAATCTCAGCTCTGTTACTATGTGACCTTGGGCAGATTACAGATTACTTAATTTCCCTGTGTCTCAATTTCTTTTTCTTTTTCTTTTTTTTCTTTTTTTTTTCCGGTCTTTTTGTTTTTTAGGGCTGCACCCGTGGCATATGGAGGATCCCAAGCTAGGAGTCCAATCAGAGCTATAACTGCCGGCCTACGCCAGAGCCACAACAGCTTGGGATCTGAGGATTTTTTAATCTGTAAAATTGAAAATATAGGAGTTCTTTCTGTGGTGCAATGGGATTGGCAGCATCTCTGGAGTGCAGGAATATAGGTTCAGGCACAGTGGGTTAAGGATCTGGTGTTGCTACGGCTGCAGTGTAGGTTGCAACTACAGCTTGGATCTGATCCCCAGCCTGGGAACTCCATATGCCTCAGGGCAGCCAAAAAAGAAAAAAAAATTGAAATTATACTTCATCGGGTGTTTAGTTATTAAATGGATATCGGTAAAGCACTTCAAGCGGGACCTGGTATGTTGGAAGTTTTACATAAATTTTAGTCATTTGTGTTATCCTGGGCTCAGGGAAGGGGAAGTAAGCCAGCAGTAGTGATAAGTTGACAGATCCTTTCTGGCTTCGATCTGTGGATGGGACAAAGCCCCCCTACTGTGAGTCAGGACCCTAAAGTGTGTTCCCACCCACTGTGCTGGGTGTGACCTTGAGCTGTCCCTTTTTGTCCCACATCTCATTTCCCCTTCTGTAAAATGTGGGGGCTGGGTGAGGGGGTCTCAGAGGTGGGGCCTTCATATTCAGTGATTGGGAGAGAAGCAGAGGCAGGGACTAAAATGACAAAGGAGAAATCTGAGATGACCTTTTGGAGCACCTGAGAGTGGACCCACAAGCAGGAATACTGCTGGCATGGGGGCAGCCACCCAGTCACACTACTGGGGGAAATTGGGTGCTCAGGAGGGGGACCTTGGACTGGAAGAGATGAGCAGCCCCAGCCTCTCCCACTACCCCATGCAAGCTCCTTGCCAGCTGCAGCAGTGTGGCATCAACCCCTTTTCCTTGCTCTAGCAATCCAGTTTACTGTGCAAGTATAAAATATTCATGCTGAGAGAGGCCCGGGAAGCTTCAGTAAATGCTTCCCAGGGGTTAATCTGTGCCGGGGGCTGGGATTCAGGGGAAAAATGAACTGCCTCTTCCTCCTCCTGGGAAGTGATGCTGGGAGGCGCAGGACACAGCTCTTGGGGAGAACATGATGCCCAAGGGGTTGTGAGCCGTGGTTTCTCAAAGGAGGAGCTTGGGGAAGAGCTGACTGAGGGCCCCAGAGAAGGGGCCATGGCCCTGGGAGAAGGGTCTTTTGAGACCATATTTCCATACTGACTTGGAGAATCTAGGAGGTAAGAGGGAGGTCTTGGCTGCCTCTGAAGGGGTGAACCTGCCAGCTGAACCAGGAGGAGGCAGGGCTTAAGGGTCAGGGATTGACTTCTTTGCTGGTGGCCCCCCTGGGGAAGGGCCTTGGGCCAGGCCTTCCTCAGAGTGACCCCATGGTATGGGGAATCCTTTTCATTACTTTTACAACATGCCCAAGACAGGGCCAGGTGCTAAACTAAGAAATTCTGTGGCACAGCTTGAGGATTCAGCATCGTCACTGCTATGGCTCAGGTCACTGCTGTGGCATGAGTTCCATCCCTGGCCCAGGAACTTCCATGTGCCGTGGGTATGGTCAACACAAACACACACACACACACCCCATAACCAAAATGAAAATGCAGCCCCTGCTCTCCCCATGTTTGAAAACACGGACCCAAATAGACAATTAAAATACAGTTTAGTTCAGTGGTGAAAATCAACAAACCACACCAAACTAAAACGTCCAGCTAAAGAGGAGCATCCATACAGAGGGACACCCAGCAACTGTTGGAAAATGAGGCACTGCTTCGTGTGCTGTTCTGCAAAGATGTACAAGGAACATGAAGTGGGAAATAGCAGTGGAAACAACAGTTTCTAGAGCAAAGTCCTATCATGTAAAACCAAAAAAGAATATGCATGTGGTGTATGGGGGCGGGTGTGTATACTTGCCTATGCATACAATATTTTTTAGAAAAATACTCAAAAAAAATTAAAATGCTTATCTCTGGGCTGGCACCAGGCTGGTGAGGGAAGAGGAGAACTCTTACTTCTCCCTTGTACCCTTTTTCGTTGCTTGGATGTTTTAATCATAAACATACTGTCTTAATCTGCTTGAGCTGCTATAAGAGTACACCAGAGACTGGATGGCTTATAAACAACAGAAAAGTATTTCTCGCCATTCTGGAGGCTGGGAAGTCCAAGATGAAGGCACTAGCAGACTTGGTGTCTGGTGAGAGCCTGCATCCTGGTCCGTAGATGACTGTCTTCTTGCCGTGTCCTCAGATGGCAGGAGAGGGAAAGCAACCCCCAGGAATCTCCTTTATTAAGGGCCTTAATCGCATTCATGAGGGCTGCACCCTTATGACTTTATTACCCCCCCAACCCTACCTCCTGATACCATTACACTGAAAGTTAGGATTTCAGCATATGAATATTGAGGGACAAACCTTCAGTCTATAACTCATATATTACTTTAATAATTTTAAAATAGTCTAAAAGGGAGTTCCTACTGTGGCTCAGTGGTAATGAAACTGACTAGTATCCATGAGGATGTGGGTTCTATCCCTGGCCTCGCTCAGTGGGTTAAAGGATCTGGCGTTGCCGTGAGCTGTGGCATAGGTCACAGATGCAGCTTGAATCTAGTGTTGCTGTGGCTGTGGTGTAAGCTGGCAGCTGTAGCTCAGATTCGACCCCTAACCTGGGAACTTCCATACGCCGCAGGTGCAGCCCTAAAAAAGACAAAAAAAAAAAATAGTTTAAAAGGTTAAAATAATACAGTAAATACAATCACAGAAATGCACATAGAGCACATTCAGGTGGTGCAGAAGTGGGATGTAGAGGAAGTAGGTGGGCATAGAAAAAGTTTCTATGAAATCAAAGGAATTAGGTAAGAGCTTAAGGTGAGGGAGTTTTGTGGGTTTCTTCAACCTTGTTGACGAGGTTGGGCCGGCAATGAAGTTTTAAGACGTCAGGGGAGGGGAGATGGAATGGGTAACCAATAATATCAGGTAAAAGAATTATTGGAGTTCCTGCTGTGGTGCAATAGGATTAGCAGCATTTGGGAGCACTGGGACACAAGTTCAATCCCTGGCCAGCAGAATGGGGTAAGGATCCAGCGTTGCCACAGCTGCAGCTTAGGTTGCAACTGCAGCTCGATCTGATCCCTGACCTGGAACTCCATATGCCAAGGGGTATCCAAAATAAATAAATAAATGAAAGAATTCTTGAAGTGCCTCTTAAGCCGCAAGTGAGTGAGAGCAGTAGATATTTGTAGGAACATCAAGATGCTGGCTTACAGAGGTTCCCATCATGGCAAGGCAGAATCGAATCCGACTAGGAACCATGAAGTTGCGGGTTTGATCCCTGGCCTCGTTCATTGGGTTAAGGATCTGGCATTGCCATGAGCTGTGGTGTAGGTCACAGACACAGCTTGGATCTGGCATGGCTGTGGCTGTGGCCAGCAACTGTAGCTCCAATTCGATCCCTAGCCTGGGAACCTCCATATGCCTCAGGTGTGGCCCTAAGAAGGAAAAAAAAAAAAAAAAAAAAGATGCTGGGTTTCAGGAGTTCCCACTGCAGTGCAGCAGAATTGGTGGTCTCTCTGGAGCATTGAGACACAGGTTCATCCCCAGGCTGGCACAGTGTTTTAAGGATCCAGTGTTGTCACAGCTGCAGTGTAAGTCACAACTGTAGCTGGATTCTGATACCTGGCCCAGGAAAACTCCATATGCTGCAGGGTGGGTGGCAAAAAAGAAACAAGGAATAGGGAGAAATACTGGATGACAGTTAGAAGCATAGGTCAGGGAGTTCCCATTGTGGCTCAGTGGTAACAAACCTGACTAGTATCCTTGAGGACTCAGGTTTGATGCCTGGCTTCATTCAGTGGAATAAAGATCCCGTGTTGCCATGAGCTGTGGCAGAAGCCGGCAGCTGCAGCTCTGATTGGACCCCTAGCCTGGGAACTTCCATATACCTTGGGTGGGGCCCTTGAAAAAAAAGAAACAAACAAACAAACAAACGTAGGTCAGGCTCTAAAAGGGCTTTTCACTTTAATCCTTACAACAGCCCCTAGATATAGGTAGCTTCTTTTTTGTTTATAGATGTGGAAACTGTGAGGGATGGAGAAGTTGAGCAACTTGCTGGTGGGTAAAAACTGAGTACCCCACTCAAATCTGACTGACTTCAAAGCCTGTGCTTTTCCCACAAACTCTATAGAGATGCATTGGAACCCCTCTTCCAACCACATACATATACAAATCTCCAGTAAACAGTGACTCAGTTTCTGCTTCACCACCAGCATTGCATGTTCAGGTAGAAGTTCTGATGCATGGAGAATTCTTAACATCTCTTCTGGCTCATATGCTGCTCTTGTTTTCCTTTCGGTGGCCTTAGTTTTACTCCCCGCAGCAGCTACCCTTCGGTATGAAAGATACCCATTGTTACCTGCCTACATCTTCTCCAGAACAAACATCTCTAGTTCCTTAAACTTTTTTTGGGGGGAGAGGGGGGGGCTTTTTAGGGCCGAACCTATGTCATACGTAAGTTCCCAGACTAGGGGTCAAATTGGAGTGATAGCTGCCCGCCACAGCCACAGCCACAGCCACAGCCACAGCAATGGGGATCCCAGCTGCATCTGTGACCTACACCACAGCTCACAGCAACACTGGATCCCCAACCCACTGAGCGAGGCCAGGGATCAAACCCATATCCTTATGGACACTAGGCAGTTCCTACATCATAGCAGGAACTCTGAGTTCTTTAAACTTTTGATATATGACATGATTTCTAAATGCTTCATTGTCCTGGTATCTCATACACAATGGTCAGCATACAACAAAAAATACTAGACATTCGAAGAAGGAGAATGTGAACCATACTTTAGAGAAAAATCAGTCAATAGAAATAAACCTCAAGGTGACAGAAACAATGGAATTATTAGGTGAACCAACCAAATGTCCAACCAGGAAACAGAAAGCATGGAGTAATTTGAACAGAAAACATTTAATGTAAAGAATTATTGGACTTCTGTGGTGGCTCAGTAGGTTAAGGATCCAGTGTTGCCAATGCTGTATCTTGGGTCACTGCTGTGGCACAGGTTCAATCCCTGGCCCAGGAACTTCTGCATGCCACAGGCAAGGCTAAAAAAAAAAAAAAAAGGATGCAAAGAAATTCAATAGGGAAGAGAAATTTTTTCAACAAATGTTACTGAAATAACTGGACAAACGTATGGGGGAAAATGAATTTACCACCACACACAAAAACTAATTTGAGATGGTGTATGGTCCCAAACAGAAGAAAATGCAAAACTTTTAGAAGAAAGCATGCGAGAAAATCATGAGCTTGAGCTAGGCGAAGCATTCTTAGACTGGACTCAGAAAGCAGTAACCATAGAGACTGATAAATTGAACTTCATCAAAATTTAAATCTCTGTACATCAAAAGGCAAGCTATTAGGATACATCTAGATCCTACTCTATATTTGTAACTCGTATTCTGCCACGGATTTGTATCTAGATTATATAAAAATTCACATATCAATTAAGAAAACAATAAAAAATAGTGAAAGAACTTATTCACATCAGACATTTCACAAAGAAAGATATACAAATGGCCAATTAGCACATGAAAAATTTATAGCATCATTAGTCATTGGAGAAATGTGAAATTGAAACCAAATGATATATACCATTAGAATAACTAAAACTTCAAAGACTGAGAGTGATGATTGTTAGCAAAGACGTAGAACAACTGAAATTCTCATAACTGCTCATGGGAATGTAAAATGATATAACTACTGTGGAAAACAGTTTCTTATAAAGTTAAACATACACCTGCCCTATAATCTAACAATTCCACTACTAGGAATTTACCTGTGAAAAATGAAACTCTTTATCTACGTGTGTGGCCAAACATTCAGGTTTGATGCCTGGCCCAGGAACTTCTGCACGCCACATAAGCTATCTACTTTATTTTTTTTTTATTTGTTTGTTTGTTTTGTTTTTTGCTTTTTAGGACTGCACCCATGGCATATGGAGGTTCCCAGGCTAGGAATCAAAACAGAGCCGTAGCCGCTGGCCTACACCGCAGTCACAGCAACACAGGATCTGAGCCGTGTCTATGACCTACACCGCAGTCACATCAACACAGGATCTGAGCCGTGTCTATGACCTACACCACAGTTCAAGGCAACGCTGGATCCTTAACCCACTGAGCGAGGCCAAGGATTGAACCCTCAACTTCGTGGTTACTAGTCGGATTCCTTTCTGCTGCACCACAATGGGAACTCCACATAAATTATATACTTTAAATGCCCATTTTATTTGTAAATTTAAATAAGGTTGATTTTTTTTTTTTTTTGGCACCACCACAGCAACCTGAGCCATAACAGTGACAACACCAGACCCTTAACTACTAGGCCACCAGGGAACTCCCAAATTTGATTGTATAAAGAGATGTATTGAACTTGATCTCCTTGCTGTACAGTGGGAAAAATAATTAATTAATTAATTAATAAAAAGCTTAAAAAAACAAAAAAATAAAATAAAATAAAAAGAGATGTATTGAGCATCTACTAGATGCCAAATTGGTGAACTGTGAGGAAAGGATGAACAAAGAAGCAGTAGATGAAGATAGAGAAGAAAAGAAATAACAGACAAAGTCCTTAAGGAAATGAGAAGGAGGGAGGCTGAGTACTCAGTTGGCTGTGGTCATCATGGTGGACCCTGCGTCATGAGAAGGAGGACAAGGGAGGGAAGAGCTGGTGAGAAACAGGTGGAAGGACTGTCAGGCCGTGGCACGGTCCCAGCTGGGCCTGGCGATCGCACATCTCTGATCTCCCCAAGGGTAGGATTTTTCCAGCATTGCTTGGTAACCTAGTGGACAGGACAGGGAGAGGGTCCATACCGTGGGGTGTTTAAGAGCATGTGGCGTGGAAGGGGAAAATAAGAGTCGGAGGCATTGCCATGTAGTTGCAATGATACACGGGCACTAACTATGCTGGGAGGGAAGGAAGTGCAGCAGGAGGGGAGCAGATGGAGAAAATGAAGGCTTTGCAGGGGCAAGTGGGACAGGGAAGAGGGCTGGAGGCAGAAGGCCTTGGTCAGGCTGGGTCTGGAGCTGACGATTTCTGGTCTGCTCCGCTTTCTCTTACAGACAAAACACTTGGGATTTCTTTGGCAGTCTTCCTTCATTTCCCTGAATTCCACACATCTATTGAAAGCCTATTGTGTAGTAATCCAAACTGTCTTGAAAAGGAAAGTTTGTGTAGGTTGCCTCTACCTAGTAGAAGGCAAGTTCTCCTGAGGCTGTACGCTGTATCTGCCCTCCTCTGCAGCAAGCTTCACACTGCATTTTAAAACAGAGTGCAGGAATTCCTGTGGTGGTGCAGCGGAAACGAATCCGACTAGGAACCATGAGGTTGCGGGTTCGATCCTTGGCCTCGATCAGTGGGTCAACGATCTGGCGTTGCTGTGAGCTGTGGTGTAAGTCACAGACACGGCTCAGATCCCACATTGCTGTGGCTGTGTAGACCTGCAGTTGCAGCTCCGATTCCACCCCTAGCCTAGGAACCTCCATATGCTGTGGGTGTGGGCCTAAAAAGACCAATAAAAATGAAATCGAGTTTTGAGAGAATAAGAGAGAAAGAGAAATTGAAAAATAGAGAGGCAAAGAGGAAGGGAAGGAGAGAGAGAGAATGAAACGATGAGTGAACTGCTTGTCGGTGACGGGAGGAGAGGGGGAAAGCTCAGGGTGCAGCTGGAATGATGGACTTTTCAGACTTGATCCCCCAGGATCCCTCAGTAGGCACTGTGCTGCTGACCTTTCAGGCCCTAAACAACTGCACTTCAGAGGGCTGGACTCTGGAAATGGGATCTGCCACTGACCTCTGTACAGACACCTCCCCATTCCTCAGCTACCTGGCAACCTCACCTGCCCAGAGCACAGCTAAGATGCAGAACATTTTTTAAGGACTCTGCAGTATCACCATAAATGTCAGTGCAGCTCATACATTTCTAACTCAGAGCCCATTTGCCTTTGTGGGGACTCACTCGGCCCCCCAGAGTTGGTGTGAAGATCACTCTAAATGGAGTTACAGCAGATACAGAAGGAAGCCTCTATGAAGCTTCCCCTATCTGACTCAGAGGCAGAAACTTTGGAAGCAAAGCCGTCATCAGTCCCTTCTTCTGAGAAGCTTTGCTCCCAGGAGAAGACGAATTACTCTCACTGAATGAGAAATTACACACATTATCACAAACTTTCACATCGTCCCTCTGTTTCCCTAAAAGTCTGTTTGTCATTTGTCCTTCCCATAGGAGCCCTTTCTCAACCCCTTCCCTTTCCCCTGATAAGTTGGTCTATAAACCCCTATTTCTCAATGTTCAGTGAGCCTCATCTCCCCCATGCCTATGAATAAAACTTGGGGTTTTTTCCCTCCTGTTAATCTGTCTCTTGTCAGGGAATGTTCAGGTCTCTGATCACCAGACCTAAAGTGGCAGAGGAAAAGCTTTCTCTCCCAAAAACTTCCTTGTGGTTTTAACCAGGCTTAGTGAACAGGTTTACAGGCCCACAGGGGGAAAAAAGACAGCACGTTACAAGAAGAGAGGGATGTTATTTCAGGCAGAAGCCTTCCTTCAACTTCATGAAGTGACAGATGACAGCCTAACTGCTCAGGGGAAGACGGAAACATCTATATAAAAAAACAATAATAACCTCAGATCCTTCTCCACTTCACACGTCTTGATGTCACGAGGGCATCTGGAGTCACCCCACAGCCCAGCCACTGGCGTCTGTAATCAAGACCTTGTTTTAGCACAAACTGCTAAATTTCCATCAGAGTTCTCTGATGGGGAAGACAGATAAGAGCCAGTGCATGTCAGGAAGATGTCTATATAAGCCTTTTTAAACTGTCAGAGGGTTAAAGGGACAAACTCCATCACCTAGAAATCTCGGCTTTCACAGAATGATTCATTCTGCCAAGGTTTTACTTAGGAGAAATGGGAGAGGGAGGGGAAGGTACATTCAGTGTTTAGTAGATTATAAAACTACTGAATTCAACCAAATAGACAAAGGAAAATCAGCAGCTGCTTGCCTCCAGGGGCTCCTGAATGAGACCAGCAAGGGAGGAGTCTGTCCTACCCAGGGGCAGAGGGGCTCAAAAACAAGGTCCAGATCCTTGCTCTGCAAAAACCTCTAGATACACTTAACTCTTAGTCACTTAACTCTCCGAGCCTCCGTTTTATCTTCTGTACAACAGAAATAGCAACCTCTAAGCTCCTAGGGTTACCAAACCATTGCAATGATTTCATGCAACTCATCTTACTTCCACAAACATCAGTTGAGAGTCTACTGTATGCTCTGCCTAGTGCTAGGTGAGCCCAGAAGGGAACAGAAAAATGAATAAAACAACTAACAGATGGTGTGAGATAATAGGAAATATATGTCAGTCTCTGTTCCTCATTTTTTCCCTCTTTTTCTCTATTTATTTTTTCTTTTTTTCTTCTTTTTCTTTTCTTTTTTTTTTAATTGTCACACTCCATGGCTTCATATGGAGTTCCCAGGCCAGGGATTAGATTTGAGCCACAGTTGTGACATATGTCACAGTTGTGACAATGCCAGATCCTTTAACCCACTGGGCCAGGCAGGAGATCGAACCTGCCTCCTGGCACAGGCGTGCTGATCCTGTTGCGCCACGGCTGAAACGCCGCTGATCTCTGTTCTTGACACAGAGCTCCTGAAACCCTTATAACTGCCTGAGTGAAAGCAGCAAATTGTGCTCTAATGAAGAGACTCTGAGTGGGTGCCTACACAGCTTCTGGATGGACGAACCAAACCATGAATAGAAGCTTGGAATTTTCAACCCTGCCTCCCATTCTCTTGAGAAGGAAAAGGGCTGAAAATGGAGTTCATGATGGATCGTTTGAAAGTGATGAAGCCTCCATAAAAATCCTAACTCTATGGGATTTGGAACACTTTCGGGTTGGTGAAAATGTGGAAATTTGGAGACAGGTATACCTGCAGGGGGCGTGGAAGTGCCATACTTTTTCCTCCTATCTTGCCCTATGCATCTCATCCGTCTGTCTACCCCTGAGTTATATGCATCCGTAATAAAACAGTAATCTAGTAAGAAAAATGCTTTCTACGTTCTGTAAGCCACTCTAGAAAATTAATTGAACCTAAGGAGAGGGTCGTGGGGACCTCCGATTTACAGCCAGTCAGGCAGAAGTACAGGTAACAACCTGGAATTGCCATTGATGTCTGAAGTCCAAGGAGGGGTTGTTGGAAGCCACAATCTGTAGACAGTTGGTCAGAAGCACAGGTGGTCATCTGGGGATGGGGCGGGGAGAGTGGGGAGCAGTCTTGTGGGACTAAGCCCTCAGCCTGTGAGATCTAAAGCTCTTTGGGTTGATAGTGTCAGAATCGAGTGGAATTGTTGGACACCCAGCTGTTGTCCCAAGAATTGTTTGTTGAGGATGTGGGAAGAACCTCATCTCTGTACATTGAAAATTGAGTCCCAGGTTGGGCCCCAAGGGGCCTGGTGGGTCTCAGCCTTTGTGCTTTGCCCCTCCAAGAAAGAAAGAGAGAAAGAAAGAAAGAAGGGAAGGAAGGAAGGACGGACAGACAGATGAACGAACGAAAGAAAGAAAGTTTAAGTCCACATAAAAATGCACCCAGGAGAGTACCTGATACATAGTGGGTCTCAGTGAATGTTATTCACTCTGTAATAATGATCCCACAACTCCTTCGAAATAAGCCCTGTGGCTTTTGTCCCAGCAGTTTCAGCTTCTATCAGAGGGTTTTTGCATATAGTAATTATTTGATAAATATACGATGAGTAGATGAATGACTCATAAGAAACCAGGAATGGAGGGAATCTTGACAGCCCATCTCAGAGCATAATCTCTTTGATTACTTTATATTAAAAAATACCTAAGCTTGGGGACCCCCTCTTTCCACCCTGACATCCAGACCATAGCTCTGTCTTGAAGCTAAGGCAAGCCTATTCTCCACCCACTCCACCCAGAGGGGTTCAGTGAGAGGCCAGTCTCTGGCTCTCAATGGTACTATGACTTTACTAAATAATTCAGGCATTTTCTTAATTACCAAAGGCTTTAAACTGCCTCTCTGTCTTTTTGGGAGCCTTCCCACTCCTACAATTGGTACTATGGAAGTTGATGTCAGTATTTACAGTCTGATTCAGTAGTTTTCAAAGCTGTCCTGATCCTTCAAGTTAACAAGAAAAAATAGCCAGACCAGAAATCTCTTTGACCTTGACAGAGCCGGCCTTGCAAAGAAGCAAGGCCTTGGAATACAGCAGCTGCTGCAGGAACATCTTCTAACCTCCAGTCCCTCTGCCTGGGAGCAACACCCTGTCCAAGCTCCAACTTTTTTTTTTTTTTTGTCTTTTTGCCTTTTCGAGGGCCGCTTCCCGCAGCATATGGAGGTTCTCAAGTTAGGGGTCGAATCGGAGCTGTAGTCACCGGCCTACGCCAGAGCCACAGCAATGTGGGATCCGAGCTGCGTCTGCAACCTACACCACAGCTCACGGCAACGCCGGATCCCTAACCCACTGAGCAAGGCCAAGGATCGAACCCGCAACCTCATTGTTCCTAGTCAGATTCGTTAACCACTGCGCCACAACGGGAACTCCCCAAGCTCCATCTTGGATCCACCCAAGGATCCATCTTTCTTGTAAACATTTCCAGGAAAGAGATACAACTCTACCTTCCAAAACCAAATGACCCCTTGGTCCAGCTAATCTTTCCTCTTAAAGCCCCCGGAATCTGTCCCCTCCCCACCAGCCCTCATGAATTTGTCATGTTTCAGACTCTCATAAATTCTCCCTTGAGCAAGAGCAATGCCTTCCCAACTCCAGTCTTCCCCTGATCCATCTCAGCCTCTGGCCCAATGAGATGACCCAAGTCACTTTTCAGTTTTCAACCCTCCAAAGACGCCTCATTACATACAGATTAAAGTCCAACACCCTTCAGAGTTCCCATTGTGGCTCAGTGGTTGACGAATCCGACTAGGAACCATGAGGTTGTGGGTTCGGTCCCTGCCCTTGCTCAGTGGGTTAACGATCCGGCGTTGCCGTGAGCTGTGGTGTAGGTTGCAGACGCGGTTCGGATCCCACATTGCTGTGGCTCTGGCGTAGGCCAGCGGCTACAGCTCTGATTCGACCCCTAGCCTGGGAACCTCCATATGCCGCACGAGTGGCCCAAGAAATTTCAAAGAGACAAAAAAAAAAAAAGAGTAAAGTCCAGCACCCTTCAGATGGCATTCATGGCTCTTCACTGAGCTCGCCTGGCCTGCTTTGTCCCCTACCACTTCTGCCTTGCACCTCACTGCCTAGAGCCTCTGCGCTGTCCAAGATAGTAGTCACCCGTTGCATGCAGCTCTTTAAGTTTTAATTAAAATAAATCAGATTAAGAATTTAACTTCTTAGTTGCACTATCCTCATTTCAAGTGCTCAATAGATGGAGGTTACATAGTGAACACAGAGAGAGAACATTAACACAGAAAGTTTTACTGAACTCCTCTAGAAAAACCCAAGGGTTCATGTTTTTATGCGCATATCAGGCGGTTTCACCTTGCCAGGCCTTTGTTCGTGCCTCTGCCCAAAATCTGGGTGATTTCGTCAAGACTCAGTTCAGGGGTTATTTCCAAGAATCCTTGTTTGAAGCCCTAGGCAAGGGTGCGTGCTGGGCTTCTGAATTCTAATAGCTTCTCATGTGAGCTAATGTTTATCTGACTACTTACTATTTGCTGACATGTCTGTCTCCTCTATGAAACTGTGAGTTCCTCCAAGGCAAACAGCATGTCCCCAGTGCCAGTCAGAAAGCGGATGTCTGTTACTGTTGGCTGAATTCATCTGAATAAAAACCGTCGGCCGTGCGTGACCGCAGGGCAGGGTTTAGCTGTGTGTCAGCCAAGACCCTCAGGCAGAGAGAAACTAGTCCAGAGGAAAGGGGACTTAATGATTCAGTATTGGGGAAGTTTAGGCGTGGTTCTTTCTCCCTGTATGACCGGATCCAGGGACTCAGATTGTGTTATCATGGACCTGGCCCCTCCTCATCTCTTGGCTCTGTTGATTACCCTCTCTGCTGATTACTGGGGGCAAGATGACCCCCAGAAGTTTGTTTATAAATATTTCCAATTTTGTAATCTCCAGGAAGAGAGACATTCTCTCTCCCAACCTCTACTAGTGGCTCCAGTAAGATGCTGTTGGGTCTTGCTTGAGTTGTGTGCCTTCCCTGAAGGCACCACAGTGGCCTGGAGTAATTGTTGGCTATATTACTCTAGCTCATGTGTTTTCCTAGAGTGGGTGATGGAATGGGTACAAGGTCATCTTGATTGACAGGCCACTTGGGAAAGGAAAGAGTCACTCAGAGGAACCAGAAGAGTGGGATGGAGAAATGCCAGGAGACAGGAGGGTCAGCTGGCTGCACCTTTCACTCTGGAAGCTGGACTCCTGCTAGCTTTCTCCTGTCCTTTGCACTTTTCCTGTCTAGACCAGACCCTCAGGGGAGCCGCCCTCAGGTTTCAAGTCACCAATCAGCAGCCAGTAAAGGAGCTTGAATTTAGCTTTCTCTGACCTGGGAATACATACTTAAGGGAGCCTCTAAGGACACAAGATGTATTCTGGAAAGATGCCTTGTAGAATTGACCACCTGCCTTGTCAGTGCCCCATAAGCTGCTGTAAACTCTTCCCCTCCCCTCTGCCTCTTTTTTATCCATTTAAAGTGTTAAGGTATAAATTACATGCAGTAAAGTTCACCATTTTTGGTTTACAGGATTGTAAGTTCTGGGTATTTGGGGGGGGGGGTTGTTTGGTTGGTTGGGTTTTGTGTTTTTTGTTGTTTTTTGTTTGTTTGTCTTTTTAGGGCTGCACCCACAGAATGTGGAAGTTCCCAGGGTAGGGGTCAGATCTGGGCTATACCGGAGCCATAGCAACGCCAGATCTGAGCCACACCTACGACCTACACCACAGCTCATGGCAACAGCAGATCCTTAACCCACTGAGCAAAGCCAGGGATCAAACCCATGTCCTCATGTATACTAGTCGGGTTTCTTAACCACTGAGCCATGACAAGAACTGAGTCTGGCTTCTTTCATTTAGTATAAGGCAATTGAAATTCATCCATGGTGTCCTGTACATAAATAGTTCATTCCTTTTTATTGCTAAATTTCATTGTATGGATGCAACACATTTTATTTATCTATGCTCTACTTGAAGGGCATTTGAGTTGTTTCCAGTTACTGGAAATTATAAATCAAGCTGCTATAAACATATTTTCATTTCTGTTGGGTAAATACCTAAGAGTGGGTTTTTGGGGGGTCAAATGGTAAATGCTTAACTTTATTCAAAACTGCCAAACTGTTTGCTGAAGAGACTATCATTTTGCATTCTTCCTATCAGCGGAGGAGCACTCCAGTAGTTTAACATCCTCACCGGAACTTGGGTTTGTTGGGTTTTTTATTTTAGCCATCCTAACAGATATGCAGTGGATCTCAATGTGGTTTAAATTTGCATTTCCCTAATGACTAATTATGATGAACAGCTTTGCATGTTTTTTTTTTTTTTACAATCTATATATTGTCTTGGTGAAAGTGTCTATTCAAATATTTTACCCATTTTTTAATGTCCATTTGAGTCTTTTTTTTTTTATTATTGAGTTTTGTGAGTTCTTTATATATTCTGGATTTAGGTCCAGAATAAGATATATGTTTTGCAAACATTTCTCTCCCAGTTTTTAGCTTGTCTTTTCATTTTTTTAGAGTGTCTTTTGAATAGCAAAATTTCTTAATTTTATTTATTTATTTATTTATTTATTCGGGGGGGGCGCACCTGTGGCATATGGAGATTCCCAGGCTAGGGGGTGATTTGGAGCTACAGCTGCTGGCCTCTACCACAGTCACAGCAACGCCAGATCCGAGCCACCTCTTCAACCTACACCAGAGCTCACGGCAATGCCGGATCCTTAACCCACTGAGCAAAGCCAGGGATAGAACCTGCGTCTTCATGGATGCTAGTCAGATTCGTTAACTGCTGAGCCATGACAGGAACTCCCTTTTTTTTGGGGGGGGAGGGTCTTAATTTTAAAGAAACCCCAATTATTAATTTTTTTGTTTTATAGGTTATGCTTTTAGTATCACATATAAGAAACCTCAGCCTAACCCAAAGCTACAATGTTTTCTCCTAGAAGTTTTACAGGTTTTTTTTTGCTTTTTAGGGCTGCACCCATGGCATATGGAGGTTTCCAGGCTATGGGTCTAATTGGAGCTACAGCTGCCAGCCTACACCGCAGCAATGCCAGATCCGAGCCACATCAGCAACCTACACTACAGCTCATGGCAACGCCGGATCCTTAACCCACTGAGCAAGGCCAGAGGTTGAACCCACAATCTCATGGTCTCTAATTGGATTCGTTTCCACTGTGCCATGAGGGGAACTCCCATAGAAGTTTTACAGTTTTAAGTTTCACATTTATGTCTATGATCCATTTGTAGTTCATTTTTTATAGGCCATGGAGTGTGAATTGAGGTTCTTATTTTGCATTATGGATATTATTCCAACACCATTCTTTTTTTTTTCTTTTTTGGTCTTTTTAGGGCCGCACCCATGACATACTGAGGTGCCCAGGCTAGGGGTCGAATCAGAGCTTTAGCTGCCAGCTTACGCCATAGCCACTGCAACGTCAGATCTGAGCCCTGTCAGAGACCTACACCACAGCTCACAGCAATACCAAATCCTTAACCCACTGAGCAAGGCGAGGGATCGAACCTGCGGTCCGCATGGATGCTCATCAGATTCATTTCGACTGTCCCACGACAGGAACTCCTCCAAGCCCATTCCTTGAAATGCCTTTGTCCATTGAATTATCGCTGCATCTTTGCCAAAAGTCAATAGTGCAGATAGATGTGGGTCTGTTGCTGGGCTCTATTCCGTCCTTCTGATGTCTTTCCTTCCTCCTCCACTGTGCTTTCTTGACTACTATAGTTTATGGTAAATCTGGAAAGCAGGTACTGTGAGTTCTCCAACTTTGTCCTTTTTCAAAATTGTTTTGGCTGGTCTAGCCATTTTGCAAATATATATTTTGTTTGTTTGTTTGTTTGTGTTTACCATGGCATGTACCAGCTTAACGTGGGATCTCAGTTCCCAGACCAGGCATTGAACCCTGGGTCACAGCGGTGAAAGTGCCAAGTCCTAACCACTAGCCCACCAGGGAACTTACCCTCCACATAAATTTTAGAATCAATTTGCAGGCTCCATTTTTCTCTGAGGTGCCCTTAGACTTGCAGGGGCTGCTGGAGCAGGACCCACACCACTGTTCACGATTTAGCATGAGAGGTTCTAGTGTAGAATAATGGTTAGTTCAAGACTCTGGGACCAGACTTCTTGGACTCAAATCCTAGCTCCAATTCTTACTAGAACTTGGAATTCTTACTAGTTTACTTGGCATTCTGTGCCTCAATTTCCACTTCTGGAAAATATAAAGAAAATGGCAGTACCTATTTTATAGAATTTTTGCGAGGATGGCAATAACACCTGGAAAACAAGAATGCCTGGCACACAGTAAGCCCTTGAAACATGTTGGTTATTGTTTATATATCTCTGTTTATCTTAGCCTTTCCCCTTCTCTCTGTTCTCCCGCTAACATCTCATGACCGCTGAACTACTGATTTTTCCTTCAAGGACAGTACTTAACAACCAGCTTAAAGCCACTTAACAGCCAGCTTATCACATTGCCATGGCCCTCCTGGAATTCAACATACAGATGTTCTTTGCTGTTGGACCTTAGCTGTTCCCTCTCATTATGACATTTATAGAAAATTTGCTTTGTGAGCCATATGATTTGGCTGCTAGTGAAAGGCTGGACTGAGCTCTGCCTACTGTGTCCCTGAGGCTGAAAGCCAAGCACAGTTATGACCCCATGACTGCCAGCAAACATGGCCTGTGCCTCGCCTCTCAGACCAGTTCCATTCTTCCTCCATCAGCCTGGCATATCCCAGAGGCAGGGACTTGGTGTCTGGTTACAGAATAGACTCTGCAACCATGGACTCCACTTCCCCTATAGAACCAGGAGTTGTATGAGGGCAAAGCAGCGTGGTCTTGGATCTACCACGAATCCCCAGCGGTATTCTTACCTTTCCCAGTGGAATGGGATGGCTGAGGGCTGGGCGTTATCTACTTTAATGCTAGATACTTTTTTCCTAAATTTTTTTTCTTTTTTTCTTTTTATTTTGCTTTTCTTTCTTTTTTTTTTTTTTTTTTTTTGCTTTTTAGGGCTGCACCTGCAGCATATGGAAGTTCCCAGGCTAGGGGCAAATCAGATCTGTAGCTGAACTACAATTACAGCAACTCCAGAATCTGAGCCGCATCTGTGACCTATGCAGGAGTTTGTGGCCATGCTGGATCCTTAACCAATTGAGCAAGGCCAGATATCGCTTCATCTTCATGGATACTAGTCAGGTTCATTACTGCTGAGCCATGATGGGAATGCCCCTAAATTTTTAAATAATTTTTACAGTCATAGTTCTAAAATGGATTGCTTTTTCATTGCTTTCTTTAAAGGAAGGGACTGGGTATCAGTTAACCTTTGCTTGATAATTCAAAGCCATAATCGTGTACACTAATGGCTTCACAGGGATGTCATGACTGGGGCCATTGAAGGCAGGTAGGCTGGAGTTCTCCTGTGGCTCAGGGCATTAAGAACTCAGTCAGTATCCATGAGGATGCAGGTTTGATCCCTGGCCTTGTTCAGTGGGTTAAGGATCCAGTGCTGGCACAAGCAGTGGTATAAGTGGCAGATGCAGCTCAGATCTGGCGTGGCTGTGGTGTAGGCCGGCAGCTGCAGCTCTGATTTGACCCCTGGCCTGGGAACTTTTACATGCTGTGGGCGCAGCCCTTAAAAGACCCCCCCCCCCCCAAAAAAAAAAAAACCCTCACAACTAGAAAGAGCAAAGCAGCCCCTGGGAGCCAGGTTCCAGGCTTTGGTGTCCTGCTGTTGACCGCGAATGCCCCCACAGAGCATCAGCATTCAAGAAGATCACTTTGGAAGTTGAGTCAGAGCACGACATTGGGGCCCTGGGCAGGCTGCCCCAAAATGAGCCTCAATGGCGTATCGATTATTTTCCACCAAAGTTACTTAAGAAAAAGCCAATGCAAGAGGGACGCTCTGACCCTCCTCTCCATCTCCCTGAAAGTAGGAAGTAAGCCTCTCATGTGAAAGGTGCCCTCCCTGCCTCTGGAGGTAGAAGCACACCCTTATCAGCAGTGACAGGGATTTCTAGACATGAAGTTTCATACAAACCCTGACACTTCTTTATCTTACTACCCCAAGTCCAAACTCTGTTTGGATTCTTCACTAATTTAGAACCCAAAACCTATATTTCTTTTTCCCCCTTTTTTTGGCCACTCTTGCAGCATGTATAAGCATCTGGCAAAGATTTGCCCAGCAGTGACGCGAGCCACTGAAGTGACAATGCCAGATCCTTTACCTGCTGCACCACCGGGGAACTCCAAACCTATGTTTCTTTGTTCTGTCAATTCCTCACAAATTTATTGTTTCTTTGTCTAAAAAATATAAAAGCTGTCTGCTCAGGCCACTTCTTAGGTCCTCTTTCTATGAGAACTCTGTGCACATGCATTCAAATGTGTCTCTTTCTCTCCTGATCTGCCTAGTGTCAATTTCATTATTGGTCCAGCCATAAGAACTCAGATGGGGAGGAGGGGAAAATTGCCCCGCTCCCCCACAACAGCATGGGACTACTCACCCACCAATGCAGACCAAATAAGAACATTGTCCAAACCACAAAAATGACCAAACATCCCTCCTGTTTGTCCCCTTGATGGCTGCTTTTCTACCGATTACAGCTTTAGCCTCTCTGGATTCCCCTATCTTCTAGGTAAGAAAGATTATGATTCCCAATGATAGAATTACCTCCACTTTCTGATGCTATTCAATTCAGAGCCACACCCTGCTTCCTTGAACCCTCTTCTAAATCACCAGCCCAAATCCCTCACAAATCCTTAGTGTGCAGTTCCGCAAGTTGTGCCTTAATTCCAAAAGGAGGCTCCCAGTGGAATTAAGGAAGGACAGTAGGTCCGTTGGAAAGTGTCCTGTGTCCCTCAGATCCCAAATCTTTGTAAAAACCTGGTTCTGCTTCAAATGTGGGTGAAGAGTAATCCATGAATCTATGACACACATTTTGGATCAACACAAAATCCAATTAGGAACGGGGTAGTCCCTTCTTGCCCGCCCACCCCCGCCCCACTCCTGATTATCCTGAGAGGGATGCGCTCAGTTCTATTGCATTAAAGAGAAGAAGAAAATTTAACTGCTCAAAAAATTATTGGTAGAACAATGTCTGCCAACAGAGATTGCTTCAATAATGGAGCCCAAAATAGAGTGAACAAATAAAGCTGTCGAGACGTCTGTGGGTTTAGTTTCAGCAACCGTTCCCTGCTATTTAGAAGACATAAAAATGATCTTTGCAATGAGCAAGTCGCCTTTTATTTCCATAGGGGAAGTATTTCTCAACCCATTTCATTTCCTTTATGAAACAGGAAGCAAATATCTCACTCTTGGAAGGTGGTAGCAATATAAAAACACATCTGAGTGTACATGTGAGCCTATTCAGTCCACTGGAGTTAAAAGTTTGAAATTTGGTCTATGTTTTCAATGGGAGAAAAGAGAGCAGAGAGTCTAGATGATGTGCTTCCTTTCAGTCCTATGTTCCCAGGGTTAAGAAAGAATTTAGGAGTTCCCGTCGTGGCACAGCGAAAATGAATCCAACTAGGAACCATGAGGTTACGGGTTCTATCCCTGGCCCCACTCAGTGGGTTAAGGATCCGGCATTGCCATGAGCTGTGGTGTAGGTCGAAGAGGCGGCTCGGATCTGGCATTGCTGTGGATGTAGCATAGGTCAGCAGATGTAGCTCCAATTCGAGAGTGCACCTCTAGCCTGGGAACCACCATGTGCCACCAGTGCTGCCCTGAAAAGACAAAAGACGAAAAAAAAAAAAAAGAAGGAAAGAAAGAATTTAGGGAGAAAGGGGAGGGAGTAGGATGGACTGAGATTCTGGGGTTAGTAGATGCAAAATTACATTTACAGTGGGCAGGCAATGAAATCCTGCTCTATAGCACAGGGAACTATATCCAATCACTTATGATAGAACATGGTGGAAGAGAATATGAGAAAAAGGATGTGTGTATATAGATATAGATATAGATATAGATATATAGATATATGGGAGTTCCCATTGTGATGCAGCAGAAATAAATCCGACTAGTAACCATGAGGCTGCAGGTTTGATCCCTAGCCACAATCAGGGCGTTAAGGATCCAGTGTTACCGTGAGCCGTGGTGTAGGTGGCAGACGCGGCTCAGATCCCACTTTGCTATGGCTGTGGCATAGGCTGGCAGCTACAGCTCTGATTCGACCCCTAGCCTGGGAAGCTCCATATGCCAGGGTGCAGCCCTAAAAAGCAAAAAAAAAAAAGGTATGTATATATGTGTGACTGGGTCACTTTGCCCTACAGCCAAAATCAACACAACATTGTAAATTACCTTATACTTTAAATTTTTTAAATTTTTATTAAAGCATAGGTGATTTACAATGTTTCCTTAGCTATATTTTAATTAAAAAAAATATATATATATATGCGCCACAGGTGCGGTCATAAAAAGATAAGTGAATAAATACAATTTTAAAAATTTTCTTTAAAAGAGAAAGAATTCAGGGCCCTAATTTAAGCAAAAAGGAAGTTGGCGGTTCAGCTCAAGCTGGAGACAGGAGCAAGTCAGGACCCCAATGCGGGGCGGGGTTGGCGGGGGGAGACTGCCTCCCACCCCTCCTCTTACTTTCTCAGGAGCTCAGAGGATCAGGAAGAAGCCCCTGACAGGAAGCCCATGGTAATTTTCCATTCTCCTGCTGACTGTGTTCCTAGCTGACTGTGTCCTCTCCTAGAGAGCTGCTTTGCCCTATGAGCAGGGGGAAACAATTATTTTCTCCAACATGGCAGTGTTTTCTTTTTCATTCCTTATTGAGCTGTCATTAAGTCATGAGTTCCTCTGGGGAAATCACTTTAATCTCTTTGGGGGTGGCTTACAAGCCCCTGAAGGTGATTCAAGTACATCCAGGCAATATTTCACCACTGAAATCAGGGAAGGAACTGTTAGGAAAACTCATTTGCGGTTTCACTCCAATGTCTCTCTCTCCAGAGGTGGCCCTCTGCTGAATGGCCTCCCGCTGCCCCCTACCCCCTTCCAGCTGCCTTCAGAACAGCTGCATCCCTCGCGGTGTCTCTCCACTAACTGAGGCCTCACCCCTGCCACTGTCTCAGCTAACTGCCTAAGGCTCTGGAAGGCCATGGTGGGAGTTCTGTAGCTAAAGACACAAGACAGACCTTCAAGAATCAAAGTTATTGTGTTGGGTTTGCAGGGAAGGAAAAACATCTTTTACTGTGTATCTTTTTAGGTTCTCTGCTGATCTCTGTAATAGAAGACAGATGAACAGGAGAAAGGCGTACAGATGTTTTCAGTGTAGGTTTCACATGACCCAGGACCCTAGAGCCTTCATAAGGAAATGACCCAAAGAAACAGTCAAACCAGAGCATTACGATGCTAGGTTTCATGAAGAATGGGAATTTGTGATATATGAGGGCTGGGGATGTGTGATAAGGTATGAGCTTAGTGTATTAAGCTGGGGGAAATTTAGCAAGGCCTGTGTGTTCAGATTCCTCCCAGTCATGCCCCCATCTTTGGAGATAAGGGTGCTCCTTTCATGCAGGACAGGAAGGCCACCTCTCACATAAGGGTTTTATGCCCTGCTGCAGGGGAAGGACAGAGGGTCCCTCCCACAGTTGCTCTTTCTCAAACTCCTTCAACTTCATATATTAAATATGGGGGTTCCTGAGGTGGCTCAGTGGTAACAAACCCAACTAGGATCCATGAGGATATGAGTTCAATCCCTGGCCTCGCTCAGTGGGTTAAGGATCTGGTGTTGCCATGAGCTGTGGGGTAGGTCGAAGACGCAGCTCAGATCCAGCGTTGCTGTGGCTGTGGCATAGGCCAGCAGCTGCAGCTCTAATTCAACCCCTAGCCTGGGAACTTCCATATGCCACAAGTGTGGCCCTAAAAAGACAAAATAATAATAATAATAATAATTCAATATGCCAAGGTACCCTGTGATGGAGTAGCTTGTCCTGATAAGCATCCGTCAGGATTACAGGCAGTGGGGCTGACACTGCCACAGGAGACCCTACTCTAGGCATTGGGGCAGCCTCTCTCTCTCTCTCTCTGTTGCTTTCCCTGCTTCCAATCCTGATGAGCTCAGCATTAACTTTCTAAATACACAAGGCTGACAAACACTCTTTTTATTTTATTTCATTAGTTTTTTTTTAATTTTTATTGAAGTATATAGTTGATTTAAAATGTTGCAATAGGAGTTCCCGTCGTGGCTCAGTGGTTTAACGAATCCGACTAAGAATCATGAGGTTGCAGGTTCGATCCCTGCCCTTGCTCAGTGGGTTAGGGATCCGGCGTTGCCGTGAGCTGTGGTGTAGGTTGCAGACGTGGCTTGGATCCTGCGTTGCTGTGGCTCTGGTGTAGGCCAGTGGCTACAGCTCCAATTGGATCCCTAGCCTGGGAACCTCCATATGCTGCAGGAGCAGCCCTAGAAAAAAGCAAAAAGACAGACAAAAAAAAAAAAGTTGTGATAAATGGATAAGCAATGAGATCCTGCTGTATAGCACTGGGAACTATATCTAGTCACGTATGATGGAGCATGATAATGTGAGAAAAAGAAGGTATATATGTATGTGTGACTGGGTCACCTTGCTGTACAGTAGAAAATTGACAGAACACTATAAACCAGCTATAGTGGAAAAAAATAAAAATCATTCAAGAGAAAAAATAAATAAAATGTGATAATTTCTGTTGTACAACAAAGTGATTCAGTTATACATATATACACATCCATTCTTTTTCAGATTCTTTTCCCATATAGATTATCACAGAATACTGAGTAGAGTTCCCTGTGCTATACAGCAGGTCCTCAATCTCAAACCCGCAGTCCATCCTCCTACCAACCTGTGCTCTCTGGTAACCATTAATTTGTTTTCAAAGTCTGTGAGTCTGTTTTTGTTCTGCATTGAGTTCATTTGTATAATTTTTGAGATTCCACATGTAAGTGATATCATATGATGTTTGTTTTTCATTAACTTCACTTAGTATGATAATCTCTAGGTCCATCTGTGTTGCTGCAAATGGCATTATTTCATTCTTTTTTACAATAGAATATTACCCAGCCATAAAAAAGAATGAAATAATGCCATTTGCAGCAACACAGATGGACCTAGAGATTATCATACTAAGTTAATGAAAAACAAACATCATAAGTATTCTATTTTATATATGTACCACATCTTCTCTCTCTCTCTTTTTTTTTTTTTGCTTTTTTTTAGGGCTGCACTTGAGGCCAATGGAGATTCCCAGGCCAGGATTTGTATCAGAGCTGTAGCCATTGGCCTATGCCAGAGCCACAGCAATGCAGAATCCCAGCCATGTCTGTGACCTACACCACAGCTCATGGCAATGCCGGACCCTTAATCCACTGAGCAAGGCCAGGGATCAAACCTGCATCCTCATGGATCCTAGTCGGGTTGATTAACCTCTGAGCCATGAAGGGAACTCCCATATGTACCACATCTGCTTTACATAGCATATCTATGGGTCTTATTTTTGTATCCATTCAGCCAGTCTATGTCTTTTTGGTTGGAGGATTTAGTCTATCTACATTTAAGGTAATTATTGATATGTTTGTTCTTACTACCATTTTGTTAATTGCTTTGGATTTGTTTTTGTTGGTCTTTTTTCTTCTCCTTTTGTTCTCTTTTGTGGTTTGATGACTATCTTTACCAAACACTCCTTTTAATACTTGTAGGTTTCCCACCCATCCCATCTTCCAGAAATTTCTCCTACACAGAAGACATTTACTGAACAGAATTGTTAAAAACTTTGGGCTCCCTACTATAGATTCTGCCAACAGCCGTACTCTTGATTATCTTCAGGGCGATTCCTTTTCTCACCTATGAAATGGAAATGATCAAAGTATGGGTTAGGTTGTAGTCCTTGCAGGATCATTCATTGGACGGTGTAACAGGAGCCAAGATATTTCCAGAAGGTGGGAAAAGACTCTTTATATATATATATATATTTTTTTTTTTTTTTCTGTGAGGTCTTAGAGTTGAACTGTATACTCCTGGAAATAATTATTATATATGCTCTTTTCTCAGAGCAATGTTATAGCGTCTCTACCTCATTAACCTGACCCAATCTAAGCTCACAGATCATGAGAACTGGAGGGGTCCTCAAGGACCATTTAACTCAGGGATTCTCAGCTGTAGCTTCTCTGACAATCACTCACTGAACTTTTCAAAAATTACTGAGCCTGTGCCCCACTTCCAGACCAATTACATCAGCCTCTCTGGAGGCAGGACCAGGGCTTCCTTTCCTTAAAGGTGCCCAGGTGACTTCAGTATCCAGCCAGAATCCATCTCTAATGATCTGGCCCACCTCTGCACAAGGATAAGACAACATGGGGAGGTGATGTGAGTCAAACCGAAGTCTCACCGGAATGGGATCATATGGCTTGTGGCAGCCAAATGGGGGCGAAATCACTCAAGGCCAGGAGCACAGAGAACTGCAGGAGACCCTGTCTCCATCACGTAGTCAGTCACCCGGTTTTGAACCTGCTGTTTGCCAAGGTCTGGACCAAGTCCTGGGGTAAAAGGATACAAAAATGAGTTATTCACACTGCTCTCAAGAAGCAATATATAACCTGATGGACTTGACCAGATACCCACAACTAGAGGAGGGGAAGGTGGGCCTTGTGCTCAAAGATGTGCATTTATAATATTATCATAATTATTAGAATAATGAATTCTTATGTGAACACTAGTTTATAGCTACACTGTGCCATGTTTTGACACCTTTAAGTTCAGTTTTTCAAGGAGATTGTAACGTCACAAGGAAGTGTCCTCATTTCAAGTGGAAAGAATAAGGTGCAACCTGACACATTGGCTCTGGGCATATGATGATGGGTTATGTGCACAAGTGAAAGGCTAGAAGGAAATGCACCAGACTTAGCACACACTGGGAACAGGGTACTTCTTTTTTTACTTCTTCCTTTTTTTTTTTTCTCCATTTTTTATTTATTTTAAAATGAGCCAGTCCAGGGAGTTGGGACGGACTGGGTGAATGGCAAGGGCCATTCCTTGACTGTGTAATCTTCAGCAGGCCCTGCAGTTTGAATCTCATCTGGGCATGGGCTCAGAGAGACCTGCCAGGGTCTGCCAGTGCACTAAGTGGAAAGTCAGAGATGGAACACAAGGCACCTGTTTTGTAGTCTGGACCTTCGTGGGGCTGCACGGTCTGAACACGTGGGCAAGCCCGAGGCGGTGGAAGAGAGGCTGTGATGAAGCCCTGTGCTCATTCTGTGGGACCAGGCCTGTTCCCAGAGGCCTGGGGCGCGATTTCTATCCTCCTGACTCCCACACAGGAATGAAGACCTGTGGGCAGCAGACCCTGCAACCAGGTGATGCAGGAATGGCATCTGTGGGACAGTGGCTCCTTCCACTGTCCCAAAATGATCCTTAAGACCATTTGTTTGTTCCAACCATATGAGGCTGAGCCAGTCCTAGGAGCATCTTGGAGAAGGGAGGGCAAAGGCTGGTTGAAGGTGGGTATCCAGATGCCGAGACCTGATTAGTATTGAGTGAGGATCATATTATAATAGTTTAGGATTGATGGATGTCCGGTCAGGCCACCCAAGATGGCTATTCTCTTGCTCTTTTTCCATTCCTGCTGGACCAGTCCCTGCCTCACCTACGTCCTACTGACCTTCCCTCTTAATCATAGAGACTAATCAATAAACACCTATGTTCTTGCCTCCGGCCCCATCTAGTGACTAGTCTAATCTTCAGATCAGAACTACCTCCATCAGGACAGTTTATCAAAGGGGTGGTGAGAGCCATGCTCCCTCTGCTGGCTTCCTTGGCAACTAATGAGCCAACCTGAAGCCAGTTCCCCCTATAACTGGTAACCTCTCCCCCACCTTGTAAGGAAGACCAATACCATGTCCCGCCCACAGTCTACCATACATGGTGGGGTGTCACTCTCCAGGACTTTGCTTCAGAAGTTTGAGATCCCCATCCATTAAACCACTGATGTCTCTGTGACCCACCCCAGGCTCTTTCCTTAGTCTTGAGGCTGGACAAGTACAGAGCTTGCAGGCCTGTGGGGTGCAGCCCAACAATGGACATAGCAAGGCAAGGGTTTGGAGACAAAGATTTTGTAGAGTCTTGGGAGTTAATTATCTTTTGATGTTTTTCAGCTATTAAAATGAGGCATATTAAAAGTTTAAGAACTGGAATTCCCGTTTTGGCCCAGGGGGTTAAAAACCCAACTAGTATCCATCAGCATATGGGTTCAATCCCTGACCTTGCTCAGTGTGTTAAGGATCTGGGGTTGCCAGGGGCATATGCTGCAGGTGCAACTCGGATCTGGTGTTTCTGTGGCTGTGGTGTAGGCTGGCAGCTGCAGCTCCGATTTGCCCCCTAGCCTGGGAACTTCCATGTGCCACAGGTATGGCCCTAAAAGAAAAAAAAAAAAAAGTTTAAGAACTTATTTGAGCAAAAATCATTCAAATTAGGCAGCATCTAACCAGCGTAGTTAAAAGTACTCCATGTAAAAGGAGTCTCAAGCAAATTTTTATAGAGGAAAAAAAAAAAAGAAATTTTTCTTTGGCTATAGCTTAAAACCTAGTTAACTGTGATTAGTTGTCCCTAGGTTTTGATTTGTAACCGTGAGGCATTTACAGGCTTAGATTTTGGTTTGCTTATGTAGACTGCCCTCAGCCTAATAGCCTCCTTGCCTGATTAATTTAACACTATGAGGAGTTGATCTGTTTGATGTTTGTATAACAAGAGATCTCAGGGAGTTCTCATCGTGGCTCAGTGGGAACAAATCTGACTAATATTCATGAGGATGCAGGTTCGATCCCCAGCCTCCCTCAGTGGGTTAAGGATCCGGCATTGCCATGAGCTGTGGTGTAAGTTGCAGATGCAGCTCAGATCTGGAGTTGCTGTGGCTGTGGTATAGGCCAGCTGCTGCAGCTCCAACTCAACCCCTAGCCTGGGAAGCTCCACATGCCTCAGGTGGGGCCCTGAAAAAAAATTTTTTTTTAATTAAAAAAATAAATAAATGAGAGATCTCAACCTCAGCAATTTTGACTTTTGGGGCCAAATAACTCTTTGTGGTTGTCCTTTTCGGTGTAGGATTTTTTTTTTTTTGGTCTTTTTGCCATTTCTAGGGCTGCTCCCGCGGCATATGGGGGTTCCCAGGCTAGGGGTCGAATGGGAGCTGTAACCACCAGCCTAGGCCACAGCAACATGGGATCCAAGCTGAGTTTGCAACCTACACCACAGCTCCCGGCAACGCCAGATCCATAACCCACCCATAACCCACTGAGCGAGGCCAGGGATCGAGCAGGCATCCTCACCGACACTAGTCAGATTCGTTTCCACTGAGCCACGAATCTGAACTCCCTCATTACCCATTTTATAGATAAGGAAATTGAGGCTCAGAAAAGTGAAGAGAATTGCTCCCATCACTCTGTGAATAGTGAGGTTGGTATCTGGATGCAAGACTCTGGCTCCACATTAGGAAATCTAGCAATACTATTGTGTGGGCCATATTTATAGTCAATGAATATTTGTTGTTTATCTGAAATTTAAGTTAATTACGTGTCCTATATTTTATTTTATAACGCTACTTGGTACTTTTTCTCTGACCCCAGGGGGCCAAGGCGAGAGGTGTGGGGATGCTGGTCGCTGAACCAGCACCGTACACTCCTGCTGGTATGGCGGACTGACCCAGGAGCCCTGGGAGCCTTGACAAAAGAGGAGACAGTGTGTAAAGCCTGGCTGCCCAGTCTCTGCTTTGAGCGCCTAGTGAAGAGTGACCCCTGGTGGCCACTGGGCGCCCTGCAGCCACAGCGGACCAACTCCTGCCCTGACAACAGGGCCTCAGGGGTCGCAGTCTGTTCTTAGTTCCCACACCCAGAGAGCTGATGTGCCCCCAAGAACTGTGGTGTAGGAAGCCAGGCTCAGAGCTACTTAGGAGCTTTTTCAAACCCTTCAGCTGGACTGGAGGTTCATTCCCGCACCGGGTTAGCTACTATGTCGCCCCCACGTGGCTGATCTGCAAAAAGCAAGTCTCTTAAGCCTCCTGAACTTCAAGGATCCAAGGAAGTGTTACCCAACCAAACTGAGGTCCAGTCCCACGCGCAGTAAAGCCAATCTACTGACACTGGGATGTGCCAAAGGAAAGTGCAGCATTTATTGTAATGCTATACAAGTAGTCCAGGACAGCTCATGCTCAAAAAACCCAAAGTCTCCCATGGGTTTCAGGAAAGCATTTTTAAAGGCCAGGTTAGGGGTGGGGGGGTGCCTCAGGGTGTGTGATCCCCTCATGCACAATTCTTCAGCTGGTGGATTGTAAGGTAACAGGAGTTAACAATATCAACCATAGTCTCTAACCCAGGGGCTATGTGCCCAGTCATCAAGTAGTTAACTTCTTCCTTTTGATGGGGGAGAGGTTTACATCAGTAAAACAACTCAGGAAATGTGCATCAGATACTGTTATCTTGATTCTTCAGAGCGGAACTAAAGAAGAGGATATGCGGGAGGGTCTGCCCCAGGAAGGCCTCATAGGGTCCTGCTCGGTTACAGGACTGCTGAAACCCATACCCCCCTACCCCTTGTCACCCACAGGGCCTCCTGGCCCCTCTGCCCACTCCACTCTGTAGGGAGAAAATCTAAACTAAGGGCAGTGCTGGAGGGAGGTCATTAAAACTAGCATCATAAGTCCTTTTGATGCCGGAAAGATATTACCAGAATCCGGGTTCTTGTTCACCCAGTAGAAGAATGAATTCCACAAACACACAGGCAGCAAGCCAGCGAAGTCTTTATTAAAGGAAAGCAAATAGCTCTCAAGGCTGCTGGGAGGGGGAAGAAGAGCCCCCCTGCCCCACTCTTTATCGTCCTATCTGGGTTTTTATCCCTTAAAGATGGGGCAGGGTACCAACAGGGGGTCTGGAAAAATGCGGGGTTTTTTTTTTCCCATTGGCCTTGATCAATTACCTATATCAGTCCTTATCCAATAGAGGTTTTAGGGGTGGAAATGTCCTGTAGGTCTCCTGGTTTCTTTGCCCTTTTCAAACTGAGTCACAGGGAATTAGGGATTAAGGTCCATCTGGGGCGTAGGTACACTCTCTACAGTAAACAAGGCCTGTGGGGATGTTACTCCCTGGAGCCCTTAAGCCGCAAATGTTTATCAATAGCCATATTAAAGAATGTATTGAAGCCCATGTTCCTCCACTGACTACCTGAGTTATTATTCTGCCTCACTTTTATGGTTAGCTTCGTAAATCCGCTTTTCAGTAGAACACTTTGGTGCTCTGCGGGCTCCACATGTCCCCCTTTGAGGAATTCATTCCTTCCCCAGAAGTTTTCTGTGCCTTAACTGAAACTGCACAACTCAGAGTAGAACTCAAACCCAGGGATGGGGACCTGAACCCACTATCTTCTTTTTTTTTTTTTTTGTCTTTTTGCCTTTTCTTGAGCTGCTCCCGCGGCATATGGAGGTTCCCAGGCTAGGGGTCAAATTAGAGCTGTAGCCACCAGCCTACACCACAGCCACAGCAACGTGGGATCCGAGCTGTGTCTGCAACCTACACCAGAGCTCACAGCAATGCTGGATCCTTAACCCACTGAGCAAGGCCAGGGATCGAACCCGTAACCTCATGGTTCCTAGTTGGATTCGTTAACTACTGCGGCACAACGGGAACTCCTGAACCCACTATCTTAATTAAAATCATTCGCCTGGTGTCAGGTCTTACTGAGCCTCAGGTTTCTTATGTCCCAACACAGAAAGAATTCAGTGAGAGACAGAATGATAGCTAAGAAGTGGATGTATTGAATTCCAAATGTGTCACTGTCTTCTACAGTGCTGTCACTGTTCCCTGGCCATGGAACTCCATCTGCCATGGGGTAGTCAAAAAAGGAAAAAGAAGAAGATGAAAGAGGAGGAGGAGGGGGAGGAGGGGAGGGGGAGGGGAGGGAAGGAGAGGGAGGAGAAGTGAATTTATAGAGAGATACACATTCCATAGACTGAATGCAGTCCTTCTCAAAAGAAGAGCCCAGCCCTGAAATATGAGATGGCTTGTTCTGGGGTTTTTGTTGTTGTTTCTATTTTGGCTTCCCCATAGCATCAGATCCGAGCCACAGCTGAGGCAAGGCCAGATCCTTTAACCCACTGTGCCAGGCTGGGGATTGAACCTGCCTCCCAGGGCTGCAGAGAGCATGGCTGATCCCATTGCACCAGTGGGAACTCTGAGGGGGCTAGTTTTTATGGGCTGGGTAATTTCATAGTCTAAAATGTAGGAGGCTTATTCCAATTATTTTGGAGGACCCAGGATTTCCAGAAATTGGGCCACTGCCCACTTTTTGGCCTCTTAAGGTCAGCCTTGGGACTGTCACGGTCCCTGTGGGCATGTTATTTAGCTAATATGTTACAATGAGCATGTCAGGGGCTCAAGGTCCACTGGAAGCCAACTCTTCCGCCATCTTGGACTGAGTTGGTTCTAACCAGTTTATATCATATCCTCAAGGGCTCTGTCGTTCTTTTAAAGGTTGTGCCCTGCCCTCTTTTACAACCTGTGTCAGGATATATCATATGCTACAGGTTAAAAACATGATCTACATGGGACCCCATTTTCTCAGACTGTTGAGACAACACTCCTGGACGTAGTCACACAGCTCAGAGTGCCTCCCACAGGAAACCCTCTTGCAGCCCTTTCCTCTGAGAATCGTTGGGGAGGTGATGGGGGTCCTGGGGCCCCTCCTCCATCGGGACCCAGCTTACCTTTCATGCTCTCTTTCTGTGTATTGGCCCCTAAGGTCCCACTGAGCTTGGAAGAGGACTCAGAAGGGCGCAGTGTGAGACCACAGCCCTGGATGACATCTTGACTTCGGATACGTGAGATCCTGCTCAGGCTCCTCGCAGAAACCCTGAGGTATTGGTACTGTTTTAAACTGCTAAGTGTGTGGTAATTTGTTATGCAGAAGCAGGAAACTAATATAGGCAGTGTCTACAGGCCTCCCCCTCGCCCTTGGTACCTTTATTCTGGAACATGCCCCCTAACCCCTGGCCTCCTTCATAACCAGAAAGAGCTAACTGAACCCACTGAAAGCCACGCCATGGGATGTGCTGAAAGGGAGGTCCCTAAGTCCAAAGAAATCTGCCAGCACTCTGCCCTGCTCTAGCGGCTAAAATTCCCTGCTGCTCATCTAGCCAACAAATATTTATTGAGTGTTGTATCAGCTATGTTGTCGCAATCAGGCTGTATAGTAAACTATACAAAAACAGTGAGCTAAAATAAGTATTGTTGCTTGGGAATCTATAGGTTGGCTTTTTGGGGTTTCTGGTCTCAGGTGGCTTGACTGTGAGTCTGCGGCCAGTTGTGAGTCAGGTACGTAGCTCTGCTGATCTTGGCTGGCTCTGTTGCACATCTGAGGGCCAGCGGGCTGTGAACCACCTCAGCTAGGCTGACTCGGGCCTTCTCTGCTTCTTCTCACATCCCTTCAGCAGAATAGCAGGGAATATTCTCATGGCAATAGCAAGGACCCAAAAACGAACAAGCCCAAATGCAGAAGGAGAAAGTGGAAATGCGCATGTGCTATTCAAGCCTCTGCCTCCTGTCACACTTGCTAATCTCACCTCGGCCAAAGCCACCCAGCCACAGTCCAGAGAAAAAGGAGGGGCCTACAAAAATACAAGAACAAAGGAGGACATTAATGCAATCAATTTACCCCAAAGGCCAAATATACACAAGCATTATTTTGGGTATTTACTTGTTTTTTGTTTTGTTTCGACCCCAGGCTTGGGGTCGAATCAGAGCTACAGCTGCTGACCTACACCCCAGTTCACAGCAACACAGGATCCTTAACCCACTGAGTGAGGCCAGGGATCGAACACACATCCTCATGGATAATAGTCAGGTTATTAACCTGCTGAGTCACAACTGAAACTCCTTTGGGTATTTATGTACAGTGATGACCATGCTTTTAAACTTGTAGTGCAGTGGAGAAGATAAAATAAATAAACAGATATATACAATTAGAAAGTGTGAGTGGTATTTTGGATGAGAATAGTCAGTGGGACCTATTTTATTTTATTTTATTTTTATTTTAAAAACAAATAGTTTATTGGAGTTCCCGTCGAGGCTCAGTGGTTAACGAATCCGACTAGGAACCATGAGGTTTCGGTTTTGATCCCTGGCCTTGCTCAGTGGGTTAAGGATCCGGCGTTGCCGTGAGCTGTGGTGTAGGTCAAAGATGCGGCTTGGATCCCACGTTGCTGTGGCTCTGGCGTAGGCTGGTGGCTACAGCTCTGATTTGACCTCTAGCCTGGGGACCTCCATATGCCATGGGAGCAGCCCAAGAAAATGGCAAAAAGACCAAAAATAATAATAATGATGATAATAATAATAATAAATTTGGGGGATTCTCTGATGGCCTAGTGGGTTGAGGTTCATTTTCATTGCTGTGGCTCTGGTTGCTGCTGTGTGCGCACGTTCACTCCCTGGCCCAGGAATTCCCACATACTGCCTGTGTGGCACAAAAGAAAAAGAAAAAGAAAATTTAAAAAATTAAAAAAATAAAAGAGAACCTGAAATAAATGTTGCAACTCTCATTTTTTTTTAAAAAAAAAAGAAGAATAAATTTGTAGAGAAATAACAGAACAAAGAAAAGCAATTTTATGCTTCCAAGAGTCATTCTGTGGGAAGGTACATATGTGGGAGGGAACTAAAGGAGTCAGGCTTGTTTGCAGATTCCTCTGGTGAGTGGGACCTTTAGATTACTGAGGACCTGGAGAATGAGCCAAGGAGAGAAAAACCAGATGGAGGGGACAGACGATGCAGAGGCTCTGAGCGGGCTGAAGTACAGTGAGCAAGGAAAGTGATGGCATAAAATAAGATTGGAGAAGGGGCAGGACCCAGTAGTATGGAGTTTGGATTGTATTCTAAGTGGGATGGGAATTCTCTAGCAAGTTCTTATGGGGGAAGGGGGGGAGGTGACAACATAATCTGATTCGTGCTTTTAAAAGGTCACTCTGGGAGTTCCCGCTGTGGCTCAGCAGGTTAAGAACCTGACTAGTATCCATGAAGACACAGAGTCAACCCCTGGCCTCAGTCTGTGTGTTAAGGATCCAGCTTTGTTGAAAGCTGCAGTGTAGGTCACGGATGCTGCTCGGGTCTTGTATTGCTATGGCTGTGGCTGTGGTGTAGGGCTGCAGCTCTGATGCAACCCCTAGCCTGGGAACTTCCCTGTGCAGCAGGTATGGCCCTAAAGAGAAAAAAAACAAACAAAAACCAAAACAAAAGGCCACTTTGGCTATTGCATAGAGAATGAATGAAAATTGGGGAGATAGTAGCAGAGCAGGAAGACAAGTTAGGAGAAGGTGTTGGGGTTCAGAACGAGCCTTTCCCAACATGTGTCACTTTTGCATGAGGATTCTTCTGAGCTAAAGGCAGTTGAGACTCTGCAGGTTCAGGAGAAACTACAGCCCCCTTCTTTCACTACCTAGAAGGATTTAAACTGGGGATTTTCCCCAGGAAATGAGTTATTACCAGAGATAAATTTTATGTATATGGCAAAGCAAACATCTAATTATCAAAACTTTCCTTATCGTCCAGAAATGACCCTCCTGTCCTTGAAAGCCCCAGGCCCCATCCCATTCCTTGGCTCAGGATGACAGGGACACCTCATTTTACCTTTCTGTCTCTGAAACTCTCATGTATATGGCCTTCCCATACATACAAAATTAAGTTTGATTTTCTTCTGTTAGTCTGTCTCATATTGGACTTCCCACTGTGGTGCAGTGGATTAAGAATCCAGCTTCAGGGAGTTACCACCATGTCTTAGTGGAAACAAACCCAACTAGTATCCGTGAGGACGTGGGTTCAATCCCTGGCCTTGCTCAGTGGGTTGAGGAGCTGGTATTGCTATGGCTGAGGCTGTGTTGTAGGCCAGAAGCTATAGCTTGTATTCAGCCCCTAGCCTGGGAACTTCCATATGCTGTGGGTGCAGCCCTAAAAAGCAAAAAAAAAAAAAAAAAGAATCCAACTGCAGTGGCTTGGGTCACTAGAGAGGCACAAGTTTGATTCCCAACCCAGTGCAGTGGGTTAAGGACCCAGCGTTGCTGCAACTTCGGTTCAGGTTCAATCCCTGGCCCAGGAACTTCCACATGTTGCCGGTGTGGCCATTAAAAACAAAAACAAGGAGTTTCCACGGTGGAGCAGTGGTTAAGGAATCCGACTGGGAACCATGAGGTTGCAGGTTTGATCCCTGACCTTGCTCAGCGGGTTAAGGATCCCGAGTAGCCGTGAGCTGTGGCGTAGGTCACAGATATGGCTCAGATCCAGAGTTGCTGTGGCTCTGGCGTAGGCCGGTGGCTGCAGCTCTGATTAGACCCCCAGCCTGGGAACCTCCATATGCTGTGGGAGTGGCCCAAGAAATGGCAAAAAAGACAAAAAAAAAAACCAAGTCCATGTCAATTTAATTCTTCAGCCAGCCAGAAGAACCTAGAAGTGTAGAAGAAAGTTTTCTTCCTCTTCTGCAGAGGATTCTAGGAGTAGGACAGAGATGGGAGGGGATGGCCTATGCTCTGGAGTGGGGCTGACAGAAGTTGCTGAGGCTTTGGATGTGAAGAGGAGGAAGAATCAAGGTCTCTGGTTGAACAACTAAGTGAACAGAGGTGCCACTTACTAAGATGGAGAAGAGGCAGAGATCCTTCCCTTGGGAGGAGGGATCAAGGGTTCTGCTTTGATAGGAGTTCCCACTGTGGCTCAGCAGGTTAAGGACCTGATTTGTCTCCTTGAGGATATGGGTTCCATCTCTGGCCTCGCCCCGTAGGTTAAAGATCCTGTGTTGGCCCAGGCTTCCATGTAGCTCACAGATGTGGCTCAGATCCAATGTTGCCGTGGCTGTAACATAGGCCACAACTCCGATTTGACCCCTGGCCCAAGAACTTCTGTATGCTGCAGGTGCAGCTCTAAAAAGAAAAAAAAAAAAAAGAGTTCAGCTTTGACAGAGTTCTCTTGTGGCTCATCGGGTGAAGGAGCCAGCATTGTCACTGCTGTGGCTTGAGTTCAATCCCAGGCCCAGGAACTTCTGCATGCTACAAGTATGGCCAAAAAAACAAAGAAAAAAGAGTTCAGCTTGAATGTTTGAATATGTTAAGTATGAGATGCCTGTGAGATAGCCAGAAAATTAGATATATGGGGCGAGAACTCCAGAAAGAGGTCTTTTTTTTTTTTTTTTCATCTTTTTAGGGCTGCACCTGAGGCATATGGATGCTCCCAGGCTAGGGGTCAAATCGGAGCTGCAGCTGCCATCCTACACCGCAGCTCACAGCAATATCGGATCCTTAACGCACTCAACGGGGCCAGGGATTACACCTACATGCTCATGGATACTAGTCAGGTTCAATACCAGCGAGCAACAATGGAATTCCCGAAAGGTCTTTTGAGGTTGGTTCTTGCAAAGGAGGAAGCTGGTTGGGCGGGCAGAATTTGTGACTGTATAGATTGATGGGTTCTGGGGCAAGGGTCTCAAAAGAGTCTTGATCAGCCACCTGTTAGTCTTGATAAGTCATCTGCTTAGTTTCCAATCTTATCTTTCAGGAGCAGATATTTCCTGGAGCCAGCAACTGAATTATTTTTGCTTGGTCCTGGTATTGTTGAACACAGGGACGGGAAAGTGTGTTCATTTCAGTTCTCATCAGTAACTGAGTGTCTTCAGGCAAGTGCCTTAAAAATAATAATAGTAATACTATATGATGCCTACTCTGCTGGACAGTTCTGAGCACTTTATGGGTATTGCCTCATTTAATTCTCACAACAACCCAGTAAGATGAGTTGTTATTTGCGCCACGTTACAGATGTGCCTCTTATTACTATCATTTTTTTAAGTCTACACCCTTGGCACATGGAGGTTCCCAGGCTAGGGAGTCCATCAGAGCTACAGCTACCAGCCTACACCAGAGCCACAGCAACGTGGGATCCTAGCTGCATCTGCAAACTACACCACAGCTCACAGCAATGCCGGATCCTTAACCCACTGAGCAAGGCCAGGGATTGAACCCGCGACCTCATGGTTCCTAGTCAGATTTGTTTCCGCTGCACCACAATGGGAACTCCCAGATGTGCTTCTTTTAAACACAAACAGATTTATTAATCTGTCTGAGGTCACACGGCTGTCAAGTGGTAAATCTGGGTCCCAGAGTTCAAACTCTCCCTGGTTTACCTGATTAACTTCAGTTTCTCCTAATGCACAATGAAAGGTCTGCCCAGATAAGTGCTGGCAGGAAGGGGAGTTGTTAAAGAAGGAATCATTCATGACACTTGTTAAAGATGATAAGGTAGGAGTTCCCATCTTAGCGCAATAGAAACTAATCCGACCAGGAACCATGAGGTTTCGGGTTCGATCCCTGGCCTCTCTCAGTGGGTTAAGGAACCAGCGTTGCCGTGAACTGTGGTGTAGGTCGCAGATGTGGCTCAGATCTGGCGTTGCTGTGGCATAGGCCAGCAGCTACAGCTCCGATTCAGCTGTACCTGGGAACTTCCACATGCGGTGGATGTGGCCCTAAAAAGACAAAAACAAACAAACAAAAAAGATGATAAGGTAGGCTTTATTCTAAAGGAGCCTTTAGGATGGGGTTTTGTAGTAGGGGAGAGAGATCATGTTCAACTTAGAATATAACAAAGAAAAGTGGGTATTTATTGCCGAGGAGCAGGACAGCGGTTCAGGGGATAGAAGATTCCTAAGAGGTAGAGTAATTCTTTGCTAAACTGACTTGGCAGGATTTTTGCTGAAGGCAGGCCAGAGTGGAAAGGTAGCAAAGGGGGTCAGACCAACAGTGAGGGATTTTCAGTAAACTGACTCAGCAGGAATCTCGTTACAGCTAAACAACGCAGAAATGAACAGGAAGCCCTACAGTCAGGGTCTAGTTGAGAAGAGAGTCCAGAGGAACCTGATTCAGAGTTTGGTCAAGGAGAAAAGCTTTGTCAGGAGGAAAATCTTTTCCTCTACCGTCTATATTAAGGTAATTCGGCCTTCGAATTGAACTGCCTAAAAAACTGAGTTGCAAGAGAAAAAAAGAGTTTATTTCTGCATGCATCACCCATACAAGTGGGGCCTTTCAGAGCATAACTCAAAGGAATGGTTAGGATTTGAGGCTTATATACTATTGAAAAATAAAAATCAAGAGTTCCCATCGTGGCTCTGAAGTCAGGAACCCGACTAGCATCCATGAGGACGCTGGTTCGATCCCTGGCCTCACTCAGTGGGTTAAGGATGCTGCATTGCTGTGGCTGTGGTGTAGGCTGACAGCTGCAGCTCCGATTAGACCCCTAGCCTGGGAACCCCCATATGCCCCAGGTACAGCCCTGAAAAGCAAAAAATAAAAAAGAAAGAAAGTAAAAGGCTTTGTTGTACAGGTAAATGCAATAATGGTTGAAATGACAGAGACCCCTTATGGGCTGGGACCCGTTATAGCAAATTTTCCAGAAAGCTGGCACAGCCAGATGAAAAGACTGCTTGGAATCCCAGTCTATTCAACTGGCTGTCAGATGTACACCATCTGTGTGCCTTCTGGATGGCAGAGACTGTGCTCTCAAAACGCAGAACAAAATGCCTAAAAAGATCAAGGAAAGGCACAGGGAAAGAAATGTCTAGAAGGGCTTTTGTTCCTTTAAGGTCATAATTCTGAAAAGATGTCATATCAAGCTGGCTTTCTTTAACTAGATATGCAAAAACCAGTTTTGCATAGTCAGAAAGAGTTCCATCTCACCCATTTTTACTTTTTTTTATTTAAAAAAATTTTTTTATTTTTGCTTTTTAGGGCCACACTCACAGCATATGGAGGTTCCCAGGCTAAGGGTTGAATCGGAGCTACAGCTGCCGGCCTACACCACAGCCATAGCAACGTGGGATATGAGCTGCATCTTTGACCTACACCACAGCTCACAGCAACACCAGATCCTTAACCCACTGAGTGATGCCAGGAATTGAACCCACAACCTCATGGTTCCTAGTCAGATTCATTTCCGCTGCACCATGACGGGAACTCCATCTCACCCATTTTTAGGACAAGATTTCCATGGTTCCCAATTAAATAAGGATTTGCCAATATAAAATCTATATGTAGAGGAGTTCCCAGTGTGGCACAGTGGGTTAATGATCCAACTTGTCTCTGTAGAGGCATCAGTTTGGTCCCCAGCCTAATGCAGTGGGTTAAGGATCCAGCATTGCTGCAGCTGTGGCATAGGCTGCAGCTTCACCTTGTAGGTCCCATCTCTGGCTGGGATTCGAACCCTGCCCTGGGAACTTCCATATGCTGTGGTGGCAGCGGCAACAGGGAGCAGCCAAAAAAGAAAAAATCTCTATGTACAAAATCTGGCTGGAGTGTTAGTTGTAAGTTGGCTTTCTGTTGCCCCTCATTTTGTTTGAAAAACTCTATTTTTCATTTTTAAAGTTGAAATTGTCAGAGTTCTCTTGTGGCTCAGCCACTGGTTAAGGATCCAGTGTTGTTACTACAGTGACTCAGGTCCGTGCGGTGGCAAGGGTTCATTTATATACATATATATACAGATATAGATATAGACATATATAGATACACACACACACATATTTTTTTTTTTTTAAGTTGGACGTTCCCATTGTGGCTGTGTGATAACAAACCCAACTAGTATGCATGAGGATGTGGGTTCGATCTCTGGCTTCACTCAGTGGGTTAAGGGTTTGACGTTGCCATGAGCTGTGGTAATAGGTTGGAAAGGAAGCTCAGATCCTGCATTGTTGTGGTTGTGATGTAGGCCGGCAGCTGCAGCTCTGATTCAGCCCCTAGCCTGGGAACTTCCATATGCCTTAGGTGCAGGCCTGAAAAGCAAAAAATAAAAAATAAGCTGAATATGTCAGGGATAAAATTTACTGTCGAAACTTTGTTGTGAGTCAGTGTACTGCTTATGCGTTTAACGCCTGTAGCTGTCACCTGGGAGTGGTTTCAGCTCTTTTATTTGTGTTAGTTTCTCTCTCTGGCAGTCCAAAACTGCTGTGGGTGCTCAAAGCACTGAGTGGCCAACTCTGTTTTTGTTGTTTTGTTTTGTTTGTGGCATATGGCAGTTCCTAAGCTAGGGGTTGAATTGGAGTTGCAGCTGCAGGCCTATGTCACAGGAGCAGCAACACTGGATCCAAGTCGCAGCTTTCAGCATCACCAGATTCTTAACCCACTGAGCAAGGCCAGGGATGGAACCCACATCCTCACAGAGGCTGTGTTGGGTTCTCAACCCACTGAGCCACAGTGAGAACTCCAGGGTGGCCAACTCTTTTTCTCTTTTTGTTTGTTTGTTTTGCTTTTTAGGGCTGGGCTGTACCCAAAGCTTATGGAAGTTCCCAGGCTAAGGGTCCGAATCACAGCTGCATCTGTGGCCTAGGCCATAGCTCATGGCAGTGCGGGATCCTTAACCCACTGAGAGGGGACCAGGGATCAAACCCAAGTCCTTATGGATGCTAGTTGGATTCATTACCACTGAGCCACAATGGGAACTCCCAGAATGGCCAATCCTTATATGTGCTCCTTGGATAGGCAAGTTTTAAATTAATGAGTGGGTTTTCCTATGGGACCACTCCACATTATGAGGACTCTGCCTCCACCACTCCCCGTATGTTTCTCAGTTGCCCAAGAAAGCAATACTGACTGGGAGAAGTCTTGCCCCTTCTCTTCAGAGCAAAGCTCTCATGTGGTAACTTCACTATTATCTACACAAATTCCGTCGAGTAAAAAGGTCAGGTCAACCGCCTACCTAATCACCCATTCAAACCTCCTCAGTATCTTGCAGCTAAGCAAAATCATCCCAGTGTTTCTCAGGGTCTTTCAATTGAACAAAGATAAGTACCTCTTCTTGAGCCGAAGTTCAATAATATCCTACTCCTCATAGTGAAGAGTTTAACAACCTCTGGATAAACTCAGGATCTTCAGTCAAGGGTGTGGCTCCATGGAAATGAAACCAGCTAGGATCCATAAGGACATGGGTTCAATCCCCGGCCTCCCTCAGTGAGTTAAGTATCCGAAGGTGCTGTGAGCTGTGGTGTAGGTGGCAGACACAGCTTGGATCCTATGTTGCTGTGACTGTGGTATAGGCTGGCAGCTATAGCTCTGATTGGACCGCTAGCCTGGGAACCTCCATATGCCGTGGATACAGCCCTAAAAAAGACAAAAGAAAAAAAAAAAGAGTGAATGATTAGGTACCAGGGGAGACTCACCCAAATTCTGGACTCATTGAGGAGGCGATGGATATAAGCAGCCCTCCTGGTACCAAGGCTCTAGAACCTCACGGAGTTCAGGCAAAGGAGAGAAGTCTTTTCTGGGTTCCTATGTTGTTGCCAAAATGGTCAACTTGGAAAAAAAAAAAAAACACATACACACAACATTAAGAGCTGTGGGTTGAGTTTATTCAGTATCTCACTGAGGATTTACAGCCCAGGAGACAGCCTCTCAGGTAGCTAAGAAACTGTTCTGAAGAAGTATGGGAGGAATCAGAACACATAGGAACTTTTTGTGTGGGGGGAGGGGGCTGTGAAAAAATGTAGTCAAGCATAAAAAGACTACTAATCACAAAGAATAGACATTTCAAGTTGATTATTTTATTTTACTTATTTATTTTTTTGTCTTTTTAGGGCTGCACCTGTGGCATATGGAGGTTCCCAGGCTAGGGGTCGAATCAATCTACACCACAGGTCACAGCAACGCTGGATCTTTAACCCACTGAGCAAGGTCAGGGATTGAACCCACAACCTCATTGTTCCTAGTCAGGTTCATTTCCACTGCGCCACAACGGGAACTCCCCCAAGTTGATGATTGTAGTGCTTTTCTATGTATGAGAAGACGTAAGAATCTGAGGTCATTGGCATTTCTCCTTAGATATACATCTTAACAACCTAGGGGCTGGTATATCCAAAGTACAGAATGCTTCTTGTTTTTCCGCATCCCCAATT